>NW_026093939.1:0-4353 GCF_024586455.1 Bactrocera neohumeralis | reverse complement strand
TTTCCCTAAATGGGGAAAACGAAAAAACCCCTTTCTTTTTAAAAAAATTTTGAGTCACTTTACAGTGTAAGTCAAAAAAATTTTTAAAAATTTTTGGGTTTAAAATTTCAGATCAAAAGATATCAGACCGCCTTTTTAGTATTTCATGTGTGGGATTCTAAAATCAAAGCCAGCGCTGATTACAAAATTTGCGTTGTTAAGAGAACCGATGCACTTCCTTGTTATGATTCTCCTTAACAAGACAAGGCACATCCTGATAAGGTTCATTACTTCTTTCTAGCTTACCCCTCTCTAGTCGCGTGTTGAGAGAGATGCATCCTAGTAAAGGCCGATCTCCTCTACTTCTGCAAGTGTTAAGTTGATTTTCCAACAAATATAGGAAGTAATCGAATTGCCCCAGAATCATCGGCTGACCGCCTCTGAAATACAACAACGAAACCAAAAACACGAAAAACGTATCTATTCGATTAACCGACCAAGCCATGATGCATCCATCATCTTGTCTGAACCGTAACACCAACAAACAGTTTTATGCAATACTACAGAACGACGCACTTACCTACACTTCAGTTCCGGTGCAAACGATAACAAAATCGGAAAAATCAGTTAACCCATCTGAGTCTAGCGTAAAATCAACTTATCAATCCCTCCACCCTTCCGTCGGACGGCAGACTGGACACAAGTAAATTAAAAACAATTGCATTTTTGAAATGTGGGCTCGCGAACAGATGCCACTTGTGCCTGCGCTTGTGTATGTGAGAGATATAGGAGATTGTGTTTTCATGCTTGAATCGACATCGATGTCAATACATCAGCAGACTTTGCTTTCATTTACGGGTGCTTGTTGTTTGTACATCTCTGTGCGTACATATGTATCTTTATTGGCCGTTTGATTTTCCATGACGAGTTGCGTGCTCCTGGCCATGACAGGCGAGTAGTCGAATGAGTGATTCTCAATGAAATCGATTTCTCTTGTAATTCGTAAGATTTCATAGCTGCGACTACGCAATTTGCCTAAAAAGAATACGTCAAATATTTTAAAACAACGCTGTATGGATTACTGGTGTGGGTGACGAGTTGATTTTAAATTTGCTAGTGAATCAGTATACAAGTTGGATAAGATGCCAATAGTGCCACGTAGATTTCAGTTATATGATTCTTTGCGAGGATAAATTAGGAAGTTCAGTTATAGGTCTCTTTTGAAGTTATCCTTTAAAAAGGATATGAAACTTGACACAAGTTTTAACAGACTCTTCATCACAAAATACTTGTTAGGTGTACCAATACTGTTAGGACTCAAAAAGCTCACATACATGTAGTTTTGGTCCTTTGCGAGACCAGTGCACAAGGATGTCCATGAAAACTGGTATCTTGCTCTCAAATTTCCTGCATTCTTTTCGATCTGTTAGCCCCATCTTGCGGGCGTGCGTCGCCACCAGACAGTGGCTAGTTAGTATGTCAATCTTGTTCCTCCAGTCCCTTCTATAGAGAGCCTATAGGAATTTTGTGTATTTTTTTTGCACCCATTCGTATTTTTTTGCTCGTTCCATCGTGTTTTGATTTTCTTTACCATGTTTCTGTGAAGTAAAGTTGCCTGTTTTTGCCAACACTCTTCACTGATGCCCCGCGTCCCAATACACTTTTGGCGCGTATATGCGATATGAGGTTACTACTTTAATTGCTGATTGGTTGTATACGTAGATGTTGGCTCTGGAATTGCCTGCAAGTGCATCAGAGGCCACTTTCGCGGCTTTCACAATAGCAAAGGCATCAGCTTGAAATATACTGCCGTGGCCCGGCAACTTGAAACGGCTGCCTATGCCTTATTCTGGATCTCATCCAAAAAGACGAAGAAACTTTTTTATCCAAAATATTTCATATGCTTTCATGAACGACCCTATTTAATCTTAAATACTTATGTAAGGTGCTTTCCACAGTTCCAAATCAACAAAACGTCTGCTGCGGAAGACCTAAAATAAAGGCTTATTTGTCTAGTCAGTGGTAAACAGACGTTAGGCTGTCTTTCCTTCTGTTTTGGGTTCTTATGTATCTAGTGAGGTACATAATATCTTACTTGCTATATACAGGTTTGACCGGAAAGTAAAAGGACTGATTTTCTTCCGCCGCGACTGTACTGCGGAGCGTACGCGCACCGCTTTGATTCGGTAGAGGGCATTCCGGAGAATGCCTTCCGTGACGCCTTCAATGCTTGGAAATCGCACTGGCAGCGCTGCATCGACGCAGAAGGAGTATATTTTGAGAGTTTTTAAAGAATTGTAACGATTGGTTCAATAATTTTTTTTTTTTTAAATCGACCCAGTCTAAGCTAAGCTAAGATATCCAACAGAGTGAGTTATATAAGTCCACGTGTAATATATACGGCTTGAGAAATACACAATATGTTCAGTCATATACCAATGTGATCAGAGCAACGTAAAACGTCTCTACGTAAATCTTTATTAAACCCCAATATACTCTTTCATTACGATATTTCAAATATTGGTCTATATCTTCGATATAAGTATATATATAAATTCTTCTTCTTGTTATATTCATTATACGTGAGTTAAAAAATGTGCGTCTGTACATATAGGGCCTAGTTAGTGCCTGAATTGTAATAGCAGGTGTTTTTCTGAATAAAACTAACTCATCCTGGCATGCAAGATCTTTTCTGAGAAAAATTTTAAAGAACTACTCTACCAATTAGTTATTTCAAGGCCTCATTTACTATGCGAGCGCCTTGTGTGAAGCCATCAACCGGATGCAGCAATTCACTTAACATTCTAACACAAGCTTAGATTTTCTCATCACATTTCTAGAATGCCAAAAACAATTTGCATATTCCGCAGCCAGCATTTCCCAGAAATCACGCAAAATCTTGTTGTCACATTCCTGGCCACGCTGAGAGAGGGCAAGAGCAAACGCAGAAAACACATCTGAAGCGCTTCGAGCAATAAATAATCACTTTGGTCGGCTTTCAAATGTAAAACTTGTCAGCAAACGAAATGCCAACAAAGGCCAGATTTTTTAAAGGACAAAAAAGTACGACAATGTCCGCAAAAGCCAAGAACAGAGCTGAAAACAAAAACAAAAACCAAGTTTAAATGAAAAGTGAAAAAATGAAAAATCTTAAACCCTACATGGCATTGCATTTAGTATTTACCAAAAAAAAAGTACAACAACAACAACGGCAAATAGTGACGAAGAAAAATTCCACAACTTTGTTGCATGGCAACAACGCGGCTAAGAACGACGCACGAACCGCAGCAACGACGCGCGATACACAGCTAAAAATGTAAAATAAATCATCGAAATAAGCCCCCATGCGGAAACCCTTCCTTAACAACAGCATCCGCGGCGTGTTGAAGTCGTGGCGTCAACTTTATGCTTATTGCGCCAGCTCCCATTGTGTTGTGAAATTCAGTGATTGTGTTATTGCTATTTTTATTATATTTTACACTCGTATCCTCTTTTGTACGCTGCAGTCATCGGCAATGTCTTTTCGCATGTACAAATAATCGTATTCTTGAAGAAAACCTCAGATGGATTTTGCATTCACAGCCACCGCCCAGGCGAATAAGAGGCCGTATGTGAGATCCATATGGCTAACAATGGATTGGTCGAACAGACGTTCATTATTACATTTATATGTTCCATTTCATTAACATTGAACTCGGTTAGAATATCCACCGTCAAAGCAATTGAGATTCTAAAGCCTCATTTTTTCTTATAGTCTACGATATTTTGGCTTCATATTAGGCTGACCTAATTACTCTAGTTTCAAAGTGGCTACAGATAACTCCTTTTTGAAATGTCTCGTGGAAATACGAAACCCAGATCATATTTATAGAAATGTTAGGCATTGAACGTACTCATCGACAGTATATTTTATTGATTATCTTGGTTCCGGCTACTATTTTACCTACTATTCAACAAATAAATTTGCGTAGTATTCTAAATGTCATCGGATTCTGGAATTTTCCCGAAAATCGGATAAGGATAAAGATTTGCAAATGAAGTATTCTCTGACCCTAATTTCTTGAAGATATAATTCTTTATCGCGAATTTATGTTTCCGTAAATCTTCAAAATTTCGTTAATTTAAACTGCCGTAAATTGCTTGGCCAAACCAACCTTTTAATAAATATATTAAACAAACTGTTCCTGCTAGAAAGAGACACTGACAAGTGAACATATTCAAACTTAACCAGCACAAAATTGTCCCATCGAAAAACTTCAATCGTTAATATTATTTTGAGCAAAGGATTAAATGAGTAGAAAATTGTTGGGAGATTTTTCTGAATCTGAGACAGTATTCGAAAGTTTTATTTTAAAAAAATTAAATGATGTATAA
>NW_026093938.1:0-1574 GCF_024586455.1 Bactrocera neohumeralis | reverse complement strand
ACAATCTTATACTCAGGTATAGAGTTCATTTTCTTGTATATACACACTTAGCAGTCGATATTGAATTGCCTTAAATCATTGATTTAACATCCTTACGTTAATTTACCTTCTTCATCTTACTGAAGTTGACATCAAGTCATAACGGCAGTGCATTTGGGAGAATTCGACAATCTTATATTCAGGGATAAAGTCCATTTTCTTGTATATATACACATTAAGCAGTCGATATTGAGTTGCTTTAAATCATTAATTTAACATCTTTAAGTTAATTTACCTTCTTCATCTTACTGAAGTTGACATAAAGCCATAACGGCAGTGCATTTGGAAGAATTCGATAATCTCATATTCAGGTAAAAGTCGATTTTCTTGTATATACACATTTAGCAGTCGATATTGAGTTGCTTTAAATCATTAATTTAACATCTTTAAGTTAATTTACCTTCTTCATCTTACTGAAGTTGACATAAGGCCATAACGGCAGTGCATAACGGCATTTTCTTGTATATACACATTAAGCAGTCGATATTGAGTTGCTTTAAATCATTAATTTAACATCTTTAAGTTAATTTACCTTCTTCATCTTACTGACAAGCCATAACGGCAGTGCATTTGGAATTCACAATCTTATATTCAGGGATAAAGTCCATTTTCTTGTATATACACATTAAGCAGTCGATATTGAGTTGCTTTAAATCATTAATTTAACATCTTTAAGTTAATTTACCTTCTTCATCTTATTGAAGTTGACATAAAGCCATAACGGCAGTGCATTTGGAAGAATTCGACAATCTTATATTCAGGTATAGAGTCCATTTTCTTGTATATACACATTAAGCAGTCGATATTGAGTTGCTTTAAATCATTAATTTAACATCTTTAAGTTAATTTACCTTCTTCATCTTACTGAAGTTGACATAAAGCCATAACGGCAGTGCATTTGGAAGAATTCGACAATCTTATATTCAGGTATAGAGTCCATTTTCTTGTATATACACATTAAGCAGTCGATATTGAGTTGCTTTAAATCATTAATTTAACATCTTTAAGTTAATTTACCTTCTTCATCTTATTGAAGTTGACTTAAGGCCATAACGGCAGTGCATTTGGAAGAATTCGACAATCTTATATTCAGGTATAGAGTCGATTTTCTTGTATATACACATTAAGCAGTCGATATTGAGTTGCTTTAAATCATTAATTTAACATCTTTAAGTTAATTTACCTTCTTCATCTTACTGAAGTTGACATAAAGCCATAACGGCAGTGCATTTGGAAGAATTCGATAATCTTATATTCAGGTAAAAAGTCGATTTTCTTGTATATACACATTTAGCAGTCGATATTGAGTTGCTTTAAGTCAATAATTTAACATCTTTAGGTTAATTTACCTTCTTCATCTTATTGAAGTTGACATAAGGCCATAACGGCAGTGCATTTGGAAGAATTCGACAATCTTATATTCAGGTATAGAGTCCATTTTCTTGTATATACACATTAAGCAGTCGATATTGAGTTGCTTTAAATCATTAATTTAACATATTTAAGTTTATTTACCTTCTTCATCTCATTGAAGT
>NW_026093937.1:0-4734 GCF_024586455.1 Bactrocera neohumeralis | reverse complement strand
TTTCCCCTTTTGAAAATAAGATTGTCGAATTCTTAGACTTGGCACTGCCGTTATGGCTTTATGTCAACTTCGATAAAATTAAGGCTAATTAACTTAAATATTTGATGTTAACGATTTGAAGCAACTCAATACCGACTACTATATGTGTATATACAAGAAAATCGACATTATATCTGAATAAAAGATTGTCGAATTCTTCCAAATGCACCGCCGTTATGGCTTTATGTCAAAACCTTAGGAAGATGAAAAGCTTACCAACTTAAAGATGTTAAAATTAATGATTTAAAGCAACTCAAACATCGACTGCCAAATGTATATACAAGAAAAATCGACTTTATACCTGAATATAAAGATTGTCGAACTCTTCCAAACCTTCTACCGTTATGGCTTCGTTATGTCAACCAAAGTAAGATGAAGAAGGTTAATTTAACTTAAAGATGTTAAATAAAATGATTTAAAGTAACCTCAACATCGACTGCTAAATGTATATACTATAAAAGAAAAATCAACTTTTATAATTGAATATAAGATTGTCGAATTTCTTCTCCAAATGCGCTGCCGTTATGGGCTTTTATGTCAATCTCTTCAGGATGATGAAGAAAGTAACTAATCAAAATATTTAAAGTTAAATTAATGAAAGCAACTCAACATTGATCAAGTTAAATGTGTATATACAAAGAAAATCGTCTTTATACTCTTGGAATATAAGATTGTCGAATTTCTTTTCCAAATAAAAGGCCGTTATGGCTTTTTGTCAACTTGGGATAAGATAAAGAATAAAAATTTAAATTATTTGATGAAAGGATTTAGAGCAACCCCCAATTTTCGACTGAAAATTTTATATAAAGGGAAAACGTTTTTTATACCGGGAATTTGATTGCCAATTTTTTTTCTCCAAATGCACTCCGGTTATGGTTTTAGGTCAATTTGTTTAAGACGAAAGGCTAATAAACTTTAATATTTGTTTTTTAGTGATTTAACCTTTTAACACCGACTTCTTTTGTGTATATACAAAAAAAAATCACTTTATCCCGGAATATAAGATTAAAAGAATTTTAAAAGCTTTTCGTTGTTTTTTTATGTCAACCCGATAAGATGAAAAAGGGCCAATTAATTTTAAATATTTGTTTTAAATTTTTAAGCAAATTTAATATCGATCAAACAAAAAGAAAATCGATTTATACCGAATAAAAATTCCCTTAAATTTTCCACGCTTTTCCCCTTAAAGGGTTTTAGCCCAATTTGAAGGCAGAAGGGCTAAAAAAACCCAAATATTTGATGTTAACGATTTGAAGCAACTCAATATCGAATGCTAAATGTGTATATACAAGAAAATCGATTTTATACCTGAATATAAGATTGTGGGAATTTTTCCACATACTGCCGTTATGTTTTTGGGGTCAATTTGGGAAGAGGGAAGGGCCAATAAATTTTTTAAAAATTTATTTAGTGATTTGAAGCAACCAACACCGACTCCCAATGTGTGTATACAAGAAAATGGGATTTTAAACCCTGAATATAAGATTTAAAAAGGAATTTTTTCCAAAAATGAAATTGCCGTTAGGGTTTTTTGGGTCAATTTGGGGAAAGACGGGAAGCCAAAAATTTGGAATTTTGTTTTAGTGGGTTTAAGAAACCAACACCGCCCGGTTAAAGGGTTTTATACAAGAAAATCGATTTTAAATTTTTGGAAAAAGATTTTCGAACCCCTTTTAAATGCTTTTGGGGGTGGCTTTATGTCAATTCTTAGAAGATAAAAAAGCCACAAACTTAATATTTGTTTTAGTGATTTGAAGCAATCCTCAACACCGACTGCTAAATGTTTATACAAGAAAATCGACTTTATACCTGGAATATAAGATTGTCAGAATTTTCCAAATGCACTGCCGTTATGGCTTTATGTCAACTTCGATAAGACAAGAGTACTTACTTAAATATGCAGCAAGATTAAGAGCAACTCATTATCGATCACAATGTGTATATATTTGGTAAAAGCAGTACGAATTTAGCGGCAACTGAATATAAGATTGTCGAATTCTTTTTCCAATTGAATTATTATGGTTATGTTCAATCTGATAAGAAGGCTAATAAACTTTAATATTGATGTTAAGGATTTATAGAACAACTCAAGATCGACTGCATAAATGTGTATATACAAGAAAATCGGTTTTATACCTAAATGTAAAATTGTGGAATTTTTCAAAATGCACTGCTGTTATGGCTTTATGTCAACTTCGAAAGATGAATCCAAAAACTTTAATTTTTGATGTTAAGGGAGAAAACCCCAATATCGACTGAAAAATTGTATATACAAAAAAATGATTTTATCCTGAATATAAGATTGTCAAATTTTTCCCCAAATGCACTGCCGTTATTTTTATGTCAATTTGGGATAAGACGAAGGGCAAACCCAAATTTGATGTTGGGGATTTGAAAAACCTCAACCAAAATTTGTATATAAAGAAAACCCTTTTTAAAACCCGGAATATAAGATTTTTGGGGGTTCCCCCCAAAAAATGCACGGGCCTTTATGGTTTTTGGGGTCAACTTTAAAATTTGGTTTAAAAAACTTTAATATTTGTTTTTAGGTTTTTGAAGAAACCCTCAACACCGACTGCAAATTGTATATACAAAAAAATTTGGGACTTTATCCCTTTGGAATATAAGATTGTCGTTTTCCCCTAATCAAACCCGCAGGTTTTATGTCAATTTGGGGAAGAGGTAATTAAAAATCCAAATATTTGAGAAAGATTTGAAGAAACCTAAACCGACCCAAATGTTTATACAAGAAAATCGATTTTATACCTGAATATAAGAGTCAAATTCTTCCATTCGCCCTTATTTTTTTAAGGGCAACTTTGAGTAGAAGGCAAATTTAAAATTTTAATATTTGATTTTAGTGATTTAAAACCAACCCCGACGTTAAAGGTGTGTATACAAGAAAATCGACTTTATACCTGAATATAAGATTGTCGAATTTTTCCAAGTGCACTGCCGTTATGGTTTTATGTCAATTCAAAGAAGGAAGGGCCAAAATTTTAATTTTTGATTTAGGGATTTGAAGAAAACCCCCAACCCCGACTGCTAAATGTGTGATCGAAAAAATCGATTTTATACCTGAAATAAGATTTTTCAATTTTTCCCAAATAATTTTTGTTAGGGTTTTTGGCGTAACTTGAAGGAAAAGGGCCAATAAACTTTAATATTTGTTTTATGATTTGAAGCAATCAACACCCCAAAATTGTATATACAAAAAAAATCGACTTTAAAACCTGAAATAAGTTTGTCGAGTACTTCCAAATGAAACCGCCGTTATGGTTTTAAATGTCAGTTTCGATAAGATGAATGGCCTTAACTTAAATTTTTGGGATGTTTAGGCAAGCAACCCCAAACCCCCGGACTGCAAAATGTTTTATACAAAAAAAATCGTTTTCCGTTGCACTTTTGCCGGTTAGGGTTTTTATGTCAACCTTAAAAGAGGGTAAAATTCTAATAAACTTTAATTTTTGGGATTTTAGTGATTTGAAGAAAACTCAACACCGACTGCTAAATGTATATACAAAAAAAATGGGGACTTTAACCGGGGAATATGGGATTTTTTAAAAGCCTTTCCTCCCGGGCCCGTTATGGCTTTATGTAAAACCCTTGGATAAGAGAAAAAGGGCCCTTAAATTTAAATTTTTTGATGTTAAGATTTGAAGCAACCTAATGACGGGCAATTTTATACGAAAATCAATTTATACCAAATATAAGTTTGTCGAATTCCCAAAAATGCACTGCCGAGGGGTTTTTTGGGTCAATTTGACTGGGAAGGTTTAAAACAATTTTTGAAATTTTGGCCCCAACCCAACCCCGGGACTTCTAAATTTTCCTTTGCAAAAAAAATCGATTTTATCCCTAATTTATAAGATTTCAAATTTTTTCCCAAAACACTGGGTTTATTTTATGTCAATTTCTGAAGATAAATTTAAGGGCAATTAATTTTAAATTTTTGGGTTTTTTTATGATTTAAAAACCCTCCCCGACTGCAAAAAATGTGTAATATACAAAAAAAGGGGATTTTTACCGGGAAATAAAGAGGGGTTCTTCCAAATGAACCGTTGTTAGGTTTTATGTCATTTGAAAGTTTTAACAAGGCAAATTTAACCCTTAAAGATGTTAACGATTTGAACCTTTCAAAAACCGATCAAATTTTTATACAAGAAAATCGACTTTCCCCCGGGGAATATAAGATTGTCAAATTTCCCCAAAAAAATCCTTTTGGGTTTTTTATGTCAACTTCGATAAGACGTAAAATAAACTTTTTTTTTGTTTTAGGATTTGAAGAACCAACACCAAATTTCCAAAGTTTTAATAAAAGAAAACGACTTTTTTGCGGTAAATAAGTTTTGTCGAATTTTCCAAATGAAAGGGGTTTATGGTTTTACCCCCAACTCTTTGATGAAAAAGGAAAATTTTTAAATTTAATATTTGTTTTTAGTGATTTGAAGCAACTAAAACCCCGACTTCTAAATTTTATATACAAGAAAATCGAAATAAATATGATTGTTAAATTTTCCAAAAAAAACCCCAAGGAGGGTTTTTATTAAATTTTGGGGAAGAGAAAATTTAAAATTTTTAATATTTGATTTTAGTGATTTAAAAAACTCAAAAACCACTAAAAAATGTATATACAAAAAAATTGACTTTATCCCTTTGAATATAAATTGCCGAATTCTTTCCAAAACACTGCCC
>NW_026093936.1:0-4939 GCF_024586455.1 Bactrocera neohumeralis | reverse complement strand
ATGAGTTCAAGTTCATTTATTCCTTTTGCAATTGATCTTTTTTTTTTATAAAATCATTTCAATTGAATGCGCCCCGAGCATGTACAAAAATACTAGAGCACTACGCTGCAACTTACAGCTATGCTTGCTCACTTGCCTTAGTCATTCACACATACAAAGTAATTTTTTCGAGCTAAAAGCTAAAGCTAAAAAATTTGCTAGAAGAAATCATATAGCTTGAAAGAACCGTATCAAAGGGCCACACAATCAGGGCGGGATGTAGATAGAAGATGACAGATTTTCGACTGAACTGGTGGAGATAAGAAGTTTTTAAACATTTTTGTGATGACTTCTCGACTCCGTTGGACCTCCTTTACGCCCCCGTCGATAGTAAATGAAATGAAGTCAGGTTTTCGACTGAACTTGTAAAAGATAAAGGAGTTTTTAAGACATTTTTTGTGAAGCCTCCTCTATTCCGTAGGCCTTATTTCGACCTCAGCCGATAGAAGATGAAAAAGGCCAGATGTTTGGCCGACTTTGTGAAATTTACAAGTTTTAAGACATGTTTTGTGTCGACCTCGATTCCATTTTTAGATCTCAGTCGATAGTAGATGAGATGAGAATAGATTTTCAGTCAATCTTGTGAGAGGTTAGAATTAAGACGCCTGTTTTAATGACTTCTCCAATTGTTGGACCATCCTAGTCGATAGTCGTATGGAATTCGATTTTTAAACGCCTAGAACTGTCAGGAGGTTTGACATTACAAGTCGATTAGGATTGACATTTAGATTCACGACCTACCGAGTGACAGTCAGAAATTGGGATGCGTTTTTACAAGATGCTTGTATAACGTACTGTTGGTTTTTTTTATGTTTATTTATTAGGGAAAGGTCCTATACTTTTAAAACAAACATCATCGACAAACAAGGATTTTCATGCCAAAGTACGGGACTTACGAGGTAAAGAAACATAACTTGAATTATGTAGATCAGAAACAGAGGACTTCTGAAACTTCAGAGAAATTGGCGCAAGTTTTTTATTTAAAAACTCCTGGTATTTCGGCTGAGATTAACCGTCCTTTGAGGACCTTCTCAGTTTCCAACGCAGAAAACATAGTTATACAGAAGAATTGTTTAAAGCGCTTTGGCTTCAAAGTTTATGAAGCTTAATGTTTCTTACATTAAGTACGCACCATTAGTGCGACCCGAGAGCATAGAAACATAATTTTTATAAAATAATTTCTAAGTTGGTGAAAGAACCCGATTTTCCAGGTTTTCTTTTGAGTTACCGGTTTTGAAAAAGGACCTAGTAAATTTCTCCAGCCTGATTAAACGACATTCGCCATGCCAACATCAAACCTACACAATTGAGACCCCCTGTACATTACATATCTATCCCGCACGATAGTTTCTTTTTGTGTCAAAATCCTCGAATGCCTCCCAATTTTGAAAATAACAACATAAACTACTAATCACTTCATCGCTCATAAAAGTGTCATTAGAGAGTACTTGTAGGAAGGCAGAGTGCTATACCTGGAGATATGTATGTACATATTTTGCATATATTCACAATAGATCGCTCATCAAGGCAAAGACATAAAGCTATAAATAAATATAAATATTAGAGAGGTTTAACTTTTAAATTTATTTTTTTTTTCAGAGGCCCCACTATAATATATAAAAGTAAAAATTTGGGGGCATAACTCATTGGGCTAACACTTTGGGGTATCGAAAAACCACTTCCATTGAATTTAATTTTTCCCTTATGTGGCGGAAAAAAAATTTTTCAGGCTTTACAATAATTTTAATTATTATAAATCGTAGATCACACATTAGTTTTTATTTTAATGATAACGGGTGTGTTGGAAATTTTTAAAGTTGCCCCCCAAAATGCTCTAAAAATTATTTTTGATAAAAATATAGACAAAACACATTCAACTGAACAAATTACTAATTGTAAAAAATTAAAAAAAATGGGAAAAGAAGCTTAAAAAAAAATTTCGGGGAAAAAACTGTTTTTGCTATTTTTCGAAGAACAAAACTGGGAAGGGAAACCCTTAAAAAAAAATTTTTTGAGGACGTTCCAGACAATTGGTAAAGTATGACTTGCGAATATCAGTTTAAAAATATCCCCGATTCAACAAACAATGTTGTGATATAAACAAGAGAAACGGCCAATAAAACGGCCCCTTGATGTTGGTTTTTTTTTGCTTCAGTAAAAAAATCGGTTGCCCTTTGAATTTAGAAACTGCATATAAATTGGGTCTGAAGACAAGGGAAACCGATATTTTTTCAGATGAAAAATTTAATTTACGAACTTAGATGGAATGACGGTATAAAACCAACATGGCTTTAAGTGTCATTTGAGGTGCAGAAAGCATGGTAGGAATAAAAAGGGGGGGGAATTTTTTTCTGTCAGGGTGTGGACCAATTTACAGAATGGGGGAAACAGGAGGGGTTCCAATATAAAAAATATACTGCCCCCAAATTTTTCCCTCATATCCAAAAATTGCCTGTTTGGGCAAACCCCAGGCACATCCTAAAAGTTGGGATTGATTTTTGGAATAATAAGTTTATGTTATAAGATGGTCCGACCAGTTTTTTACGAACCCGATTAAAAACTTATGGGAAATTTCAACAGGCAAATTAAAGAGAATAGTTAAAAAAACAAGCTACTTAAATTTTTACGACCAGAATGGAATAAATGATTCACACATTAGTAATTAAATTTCATTTATGCATAAAAGATGTGTTGCAATCAAAAATAATCACTCAGAAAAAATTTTAAATTTTAAAACTAATTTATTTTCATATTTAGCAAAAGTCCAATGAGTTACGCCCACGAATTTTTACTTTTTCCCTTTTTATAATTTATAAATCCATAAAAGAAAAATATTATTGCATTTTTCAATATGAATTTTGGTCATCTTTGAAAAAAAATTATTCTTCTAAGCATCTATGAAAAAGTTATGACGGAACTTGTGAGACTGAGTTAGTCCAAAGTTTTGTCCGACACTGTATACATATATAAGGAAGGGAAAAGGTTGGAATTAGTGATGGGGAAACTTATTTGAGAATGAACAATAGGATTATGTTTTTCTTTATTGATACTTTTACGAATAAGTCAGTCGAGGCAGTAGAGGGTGGGGTTGTTTCTGCTCAGTTGACTTTAATTTGGGTTTACGTGCAACACCCTTATTTTTAAAATTTTACTAGAAAAAAAATTAGGACTTTTCTATGAATCCATTGCTCGCCAAATAAGGTGCGTCCCAAAAATAACCGATTTATATTTAAATCATATAATATCAACATGATCTATTGAAAAGTTGCAGAAAAAAGCATTCATTCAGGTTTCATGATGTAAAAATGGTCGGGGGATTTAAAACACGACCAAGGCCAATCCCCAAAATAGAAACGTGCTGATTTTTTTTAACTATTTTTTTTAGGGAAAAATTTTTTGTTTTAAAAAAAATAAAAAAAACTTTTTTTTAAAAAAAAAAAATAAAAAAAAAATGCTACTTAAAAAATTTTTATTTACACGAACCAAAATAAAATTACAATTTAATTACTAATTTTTGGGGGTTTTTTTAACTACGAAAATATCGATTCAGGTAGGTGTTATTAAGGTGAAAATAAAACAAAAAGTTTCCCTTTTTGAATTTAGACTTTTTGGGGTTTCCAAGACTTGTTTATCATCAGAAAACATTTGAAACAACAAAAGAATCCTCCAAAAAAATCTGCCCCCGACGACATGACTTTTCATAGCGCTAGTTTATAATTTTTTTTTAATGGTTGCCCTTCTTTCCAAAAAAGTCGAAATCCTAAAATATTCGGATGCTGTTTCATCTAAAACTTCTATTTCTCAATACATAAAGGGTGATTCATTTCGAGGTTCCCGACTTTTTAAAGAAAAAACAAGGAAACTTCAAATTTAATGTGGAATGTTTATCATTCGAAAGAACATCCGTTGAGCCAATTTTGATGACTAGTTCAGCAACTAATTTTTTTTTCAACCCAATTTAATTTTTTTGGTTAAATGAATTATTTCCAAGATTATATGGTACGACAAAGTGTTGTTAACTAAAAATACGACTGCAACGACACTATTGTCAAAATGAAAAGACTTTTTCGACAACCTAATACAGGGGGGGGCGTAATCCCCCATTTTTGAAGTATAAAAAAACGGGCATAAAATCAAAAAATATTCATAAAATATTTTTCACATTAAAAAAAAAAAAAAAAATCCCTTTGGAAAAAAACATCAGCAAGGGCGGCCCTTCCGTGCCGATTCGGCAGGCGATTTGAAATGTTATAACATCTGAAGCATAGGCTGAAATTTTCAATTTTTACCCGGGTTCTTGCCTTCATTCACCAACAGTATGAGGTTTTCTTCGTACACTTTACTTTTTTTGATAACCCCACAAGAAAAAACAAGCGTGAGGTTGAACGGGGGCCCGAATCGGGCCACGGAAATCATTGGTTTGGAAAACCCGTTAAGAAATTCATGCTCACGCGGGCTGATCTCGCCCGCCACCTCTTTTTCTTGTCGTTTTACCAATATTTTTTAAAATTTTTTACCCCCAACGGGGTTTACCGGGCACTTTATTGGATTAAGAAAATGGTCGGAAACGACGCCGAGCCTCTGCCCACTTTGATAAAACTTAAACGAACGTTGTGTTAGTCCAATTTTTCCAGTCACGAAAAGCTATGAATAGGACAACAAGGTGACCTTTGGGTGCTCGCCCCCCCCACCCGCCCTGCGCATTTATAATTTCAGATTGACTGCCCACCCCGTAAAGGTTAAATAAGATGATTTCTACTTACTCGTTATAAAATTAAGGGCTAGATTGAATTTTCCCATAATTTTACACAGTTTTTATTTTATTTAAAAAAAAAAAACAGTTTTTTCAACAAACAAAAATAAATAAAGACAAAAATATTCATAAGACGCCTGGCTTCAG
>NW_026093935.1:0-5031 GCF_024586455.1 Bactrocera neohumeralis | reverse complement strand
TTTAAAATTAAAGCGTCAAGAAAAAAAATTGAAAAACTAACCCCTTAAACTGACCTTAAAGTGGATGGGAATTTCAGCCCCAAAAATTTCCCAAAAATTTTAAAATTCAAAAAACAGTTTTCCTCGACTGACTAAGAGAGTGAAAACTTTCGCTAAAATAAATTTCTGATTTTGGGTTAAATTTCATCTATTTTAAACCCCCCTTACCTAAAAAAATTTTAGACAGGTGAAGAGCCAAACTCTTTTTTTTTAAAAAAGGGGTTAAAAACCCAAAAAAGGTTTCTAATCCGGGAATGAGTTTAGCGCTAAAAAAAACATTACGAAAAGGAACTAAAGAATTTAAAAATTTTTTTTTTTTGCACATCTGCCAGAATTTCGCATTTTTTGGCAAAATTCACCGCAATCCTCTTTTTTAACGCAGAAATTTCCCGCAAGCACCTACACACCCACACAAAAAATTGGGGTTTGACAGCTAATTAGAAACGCCCCCTTTTTGTAGGTGGTTGAAGAAAAAATGAAAAAATGTTTGATATACTTTTTTTTATATTTTTAAAAGTCTTGTTTTATTTTTTTAAAATTTTAAACCCCAAATATTAAATCCCATATGATAGAGAAGGTAAAGGGGGACAGCAAATTTGGGAAAAAAAGTAATTTAAAAAATTTAAAAATTTCCCAAATTGTTAATTTGTGTGTTTAAAAAATTGGGGTTTTAAAAATATATTAAAATGTATTATTAAAATTTTTTTAATGAAAAAGCTGCAGATGTACATTTTGCCTTACGTAGTTACATTTTTGACCTTCTTTTTAAGTCTAAAAAAATACAAAGAAGTTTTTAATCATTCCCAAAATTTTTTTTCCCAAGTAAAAAAAAGCATACTTATAAAAAATTTTTTAAAAACATTTAAAAAAAAAACTAAGACAAAAAATAAACGGAGATGCAAATTTTTGGAATGATGTAAAAAAAATTAAATTTGCTTCAGTCCTGATGGTCAAGGTATGTTCCCCGCCCAATGTTTCCCAAAAATTTGATCCCCCCCGTGTTCCAGGGTAGTTGAGTATGGCGGAGGACCAATCACGGGGGGGGTTTTTTTCACCCGGGTGATATTGGTCCACCCCATTAAAGATTGATGGAGTTTTAAACAATGAAAAATGCGTTGATATCCAAACCCGGGGAAGGGCTAAGTTCGGGTTACCAACATTTTGTACTTTTCATGATAAAGTGATAATTAATACCGTTATTAGAACTTTATTTGGAGTATAAAAAAGATGCTCTCTGAATTACATGAAAATATTTTGAATATTTACCGATATTTTTTGGGGAAAAATTTGGTTAGGTTAGGTTAACTGAATTTTTCGTGTTCGATATCAAACCTTAAAAATTATAGTCCTATCCGGGCAATTTTTCCAAAAAGGATACCTCAGCTTTTTAAACTCGGAAAAAGGCATCAGATGGGTTAAAAAAGCGTTATATTGGAAAGGGGGGGTTGGGAACCGATTTTTTACCCCTATTTGCATGTCATCAAAAGGGGTTAAGAAAAAATTTTATACCGAATTTCAATGAAATCGGTTATAGTTCCCGAGATATGGTTTTTTGGGCCTAATGGGAAAAGCCACGCCCATTTTAAATTTGAAAAAACCTGTGTGCAGCTTCCCTTTTCCATTTTTTCCCAAAAATTTTTTTTTGACGTTTTTGTTAGTTTAACGCATTTTTAAGGATTTTCAACAAAACCCCTTTGTAGGGGTGGTTGGTTTATTTTCCGTTTTCCCTTTTAAACCAGAATATAAAATCCCCAAAGGGCGACTCTAAAAAGGCTTGCAAAGCTATAGTCATTTCCGAGATTTTAAAAAAACAGAAAGGGGGCCCGCTCCCCCAAAAAAAAAATTACGCCCCAAATTTCCCCTTCCCCTAAAAAATGATCCTTTCTCCAAATTTCCCCTTTTGTATTTTTATTTATGGCAGTTAGGGTTTTTATAGGTTTTTTTTTTTCCCTATTTTTTGGGCGTGGCCCCATCTTGGGGCTTCCTTTATGGAGCAAATCTTTACCAACAAATCAATATCTCAATTTTCCCAAAGGCCAGTTTTTAAAGGGGAACAACGGGACTTTTCCGGATTTCAACTCTCTGTCCCCCTTGACCCTTTTTGGTTTTTAAAACCCCTATACCCACTTTTTTTAAGTTTTAGGACTTATAAACAACCGTTATGTAAAAAAACCAAAATTATTCCCCTTTAGCAATTTTTGTTTGGAGTAAAAAAAATGTCATGTGGTCATGAGCTAGGGAATTTGCCTGTTATAAGGAAAAAAATTAAAAACATTCGCTAAGTTGGCACAAATTTTTTTGAAAAAAGTTCTTCAATGTTTGGAGTGGGATCTAGCCCAGACTTGAACCCTGAACATCTCGGGGTGATTTTAAAAAGAGCCGTATGCCCCAAAAAATACCCCAAATATGGATGTGGAAGGGGCACACCTTTGGTCCCTGGAGTCTTATAACTAAACCCAATCGACGAAAATATTAAAGTAAAAAAAAACCCAAAACAAAATACTAACTAAAAGTAAGCAAGTTTTTAATTTTATTATTTTTGTTGATAAAATTTAGTTTCAATTTAGTTGTCGCACTAAAAACGTTGTTTCCCAAATTTTTTTTGTTAAAATCCAAAAAAACGTTTTTTAAACAAAATTTTTACTTTAAAAAATGGTTTTAAACATTTTAAAAAAAATAAAAAATTTAATAATATACGAATTTTTGGAAATAAATCATTTACTTCAAAAAAAAATTTTTTTTTAATTTTCAAATTTATAATTTAGATCATAAATGATTTGTTATTGAGTGGCGCCAGTTGTTTTGCGCTTTACGCACCACTTGGGACAAAAAAATAACAGACATCCCATCTACCTGGCAAAAATAGAGATGCGGGGTTGATTTGGGCGTTTTGGAAAAATTTTTAAAACAGGAAATTTAAACTTCAAATCATTAAACATACTACATACTCAAACCAGTATTGGTGAAACTATCAAAGCAAAAACTTAACTGTGCATTTGGGGGGTAACCTATTGTACCTTTTTGTGTTTAGGTGGGTGTGTGTGAATTTTGTTGGCTGCCATAAAGTGCCTGCATTTTTGTGGCGCCTGTTTCCATATGTTTATGGCATTTTATGTCCTGGGACTGTGGGATGCAACAACCAGTGTTCGCCATCGGGGGGCGCAAAAAGGCAAAAAATAGCAACGCTTTATATTTTTGTTTTTAATTTTTCTTGTGTATTGTTTTTTTCCCCGAAACCAATCTTTTTGCAGGGGAAAAAGGGTTTTTTTTCTTTGTTGCTTTGTTGTTGTTTGGAAATTGGTTCCTTTTAGTTGAAAATTGAAATTTATTAAAAAAGCACCCCTTTTTACTTGCCCAATTATTTTGATCTTAGCTTTAAAATTGGTTTTTTTTTAAAAACTTATTGTAATGTTGTTTTGATTTTTATTGTGGCGTTGCATGGCTCGGGTACTGGAACGTGTTGTGCCCAAAAAAATAATTTCAAAAGTTGTACCGTTATTTTGTTTTTTGGGAATTTTTATAAACAGAGAACAATAAGTTTGCTGTAGAAATTTGTGTTGTAAAATTTTGGGGCGTTTTGCCCCCTTTAAATGGGATTACACAAAATAAACATGTAAAATAGGGCTTGAGACCGTCGGCAAATTAGAAATTTATTTAGTACCCGAAATAACCTCAGATTTAGTTGCAAAAACCTGCAGTTGCTGTTGGGATTGGGGGTTACATTGTTATATTTGGCTGATGCCATAAGTGAACCTACAAATCAGTAGATATTTGTATATAAATATATATTTGTACATAAAAGTAAACAATTATGTGCAAAATACACACGTTTTGGGAACTTGAGTTACTAGGGCCACTTTTTTTGGCACGTTATTTGTCCACCAAATTAAATTCCCAAATTGAAAAAGGCAAAATTGCTTTGATGCAAATTTTATTGTCTTCGGAAATAATCTCTCCCCAAAACGGCACAAGATTAAATTTTTTTTTAAATATTTTATAAAATTTTTAAAAAAATTTTTGGGAATTTTTAGTATTATAAGGGTTCACTTAACATGGGTTTTTCTGAGAATGAATTTTAGATTTTTGACGTGGGAAAAAATCATAGGGATACAAAATGGTGAATTAAAGCTTCTTTCCATTTTTAAACAATCAATGCAAATTTTTTCCGAAAATAAATTTTTACTGGTAAGGGGTCTCTTGGCGATTACCTTCATGACTTATAAAAAAACAGTTAAATCCATGGGAAAGGGGTTTTTCTCAAAAATATCCTTAATTTTGTATTTCTTAAGAAAGTTTTTTTTTACCACGCATACACAAGGGCAAAGGATACACCTCCGTAGTGGGTTTGAGTTTTTTTCAAAATTTTTTATTTCTAACCAAATTTCGTTTCGGGAGGAAAGGTTTACGTTTTTTTAAAAACACAAACCTATGGTAGGGAAAAGCCATCAAATGGTTGAAGGGTCCTTTAAAACATCTTTGTTTTTAAGCCCCTTTTGACCCCTTCCCAACCCATGAAAATATTAGGTAGAAAAAAATCTTTTTGTATTTATAATCAAACCCAAATTATTTTTTATATTTTAATTAACTTTAATGAACCAAAACGTATTATTTCGACCCCTTTTTCCCCAAAAGACATTATTTAATCAGTGTAAAAATTTTTTGATTTTCGGCGAAAAAATGCGACAAGTAATTTTTACAGTCTTTTTTTTCAAGCCAACTTTAACCCTTGGGAAAGTTTCATTAACCCCAAACAAATCGTATTTTTGATTGGGGAAGATGAGGCTTATTGGATGTATCAAACTTTCCAGCCAAGTTTCCTTTTTGCCGAGTCATCAAAAATGTGTGTGGTCTAAACGTTGTTTGATGGAAGACAAAGCCCTTTCCCGGTTTTAAACAGTTCCGGTTTTTTTTTTCGATTGCTTGCTTCAACCCCCCCAGTTTTGGGAGTAAAATGTAAAAAACAATCGTTCGACCAGACTAAAGGGTTATAGT
>NW_026093934.1:0-5630 GCF_024586455.1 Bactrocera neohumeralis | reverse complement strand
ACATAATATTCCCTTAAAGTTAATATAAAAAAACTAATTTTATTTTAATACATACTATTTTAAAATCCCGTCACAAATTATATCATATGCACTATACAATATATGCACATTTAATTTGGCTCATAGCTTTATATATTTTCATATACCATAGCATATGGTAAGTAATACTTTTCAGTATTTTTCTAAGTCTCAAATGAACTCCCACAGCTGACCAAATACGTGCCGAAGCCGGGCATACACAGACATACTATATATAAACATGTGTGTGCATTACAAATTACCAAACTGATGAATGAATGTAGTAACGAGCTACCATTGGCTGGTTTAGTATTTCAAAACTCAATTACCGCCAGCAAAAAAGGAAGGAAAATAAACCAAACGGCAAAACAAATGTGGCAATAAACTGTAAAGAAACCACAACACTGCGACTGATAGCAGTCAACAGCCGAGAGCCGGTAGACGGCAGCCGGCGAGCGAGAGAAACCTATTAGTGACGTGGTCTGAAACGGCCAGCTGCGGTGGGCGTTCAAGCAAAATGCCACGTAAACGTTTAATTCAACTTTTCGTCGAATCGTATTTTGTATTTGTTTGTGCATTTACTGTTTGTCATTGATTTTTGCGCTGCAGCGTTAAAATAATACTTAAAAGCATTTGTTGCTAATCCATTTAAACTGATAGCTTTTTACTTGTATTGCATTCTTATTTCTTGACTCGCCTCTTCATAGCGAACGTGTGTGTTTATGTGTCAGCAGCGAATGAGTAGAAATTTTAGTGAGAACATCTAGCAACTGTCTAGTGCAGCGTTTCTCAAATGCGTGCTTTGAAGAGAGGTAGGTTTTCATTCTTATAAATTTAAACTGATTGAGTTAATAATAGTAAATTTAGGAAAATATGTGAGTTTAGTTGATAAGACACTCGCCAAAAACTATTCTACAAGCGTGTGCAAAGTTTCGCTGGATATACCTAAGTAACCCATCTTCCGCTGACGACCACTGCAAACGTATTAAGCATTACGATTTAAGAGCCCCGCACCTAGATTAACCGGGCCCTTAATTGGGAAGATGCCGCTGCTCAGTTGGTTGATGCCGTCCAAGTAGTGTGATGGACGAGCCAAGGACTGAAACGTGTAGGTCCTTGTGGCATTTACTACAGTGGCCATATAAAGCAGCGCAAATTCGGTGTGAGATTCGTGTTGGGATAGAGACTCCCTCGACGAGTACTGGCATTCATCCCGGTGGTCTAGCCACAATCCTCATCAAAGCGAAGTTCTTCAAGACATCGCTGAGTTGCGTCCACACCCCGAAGGATGAGAAGGACGATGTGAACAAGGATGCCTTCTATGAGCGCTTGAAGTGCACCTATGAGAGCCCCCCTCCACAATGTCAAAATCATGCTTAGCGGCTTTAACGCCAGCATGGGCAAAGTAAGTATCTTTGACAAAATGGTCGGTAATTTCAGCCTCCATAATGAAACATCCTCAAATGGGTTGAGGCTGATCGACTTCGCCGGCAGCCGGATATGGATATCTGTAGTACTAGATTCCAGCATATAAAACTTCATCAAACTACCTGGCTGTCTCCGGATTGAAAAGCCACCAATCAGATCGATCATCTTGTGATAGATGGAAGACACGTTTCTAGTGTTTCAGACGTGCGTATGCTCCGAGCCCCTAGTATCGCCTTGGACCACTATCTTGTTGCAGCCAAGATACGCACCCGCCACTGGGCAGCACGGCAACAAACACAAGGAAGGTTCGACGTCGAGAAGCTGCAATCTCAACAGACAGCCGAACGTTTTTCTACTCGACTTGCACTCCTGCTCTCTGAGAGCACTCATCCGCAACTCGGTATAAAGGAACTGTGGAACGGCATTTCAAGCTTCTTACGTACAGGTGCAAACGAAACCATTGATTTTCAGAAGAAGCAAAAGAACAGCTGATGCGATGAGAAGTGCCCTGTCGCAGCAAAGAAAAAACAGACAGTCTACCTCCCAAAGTACGATCGATCACAACACTTGCGGGATGGGATAGATATAGAACTGGAAAACAATCGATGTCTGGGGCCATCGATGTTTTCGATGTTTTTGAAAGAAAACATCGATGTTTCATCGATGTTTTCAGTTAAAACAAAAAATTAAAACTTAACAAATTTATTAAGAGATCATTGTTTTTGATTTTTGTTGAGAAAAAGTAGCTTATCTACTATATTCGATTTTAAAGCGCATCTCCTGTCTGATAAATTTGTCCAGCTTTGCTGAACGCCGTTCAGAAGCGCAGAAGACGCTGGTACGCAAAAATACTTTTGATAATATTGCTAAAGCTGTATCCTTTGTATGCTCCTAAAATGAAGAGAAAATTATTTTTGCTATATTAACCATGTGAATAATTATATTACACTTATTATTACCTTCCAATAGTCAAGTGATTGACTTTTTCCAGCTTCATGCGCCGTTTCAAAATATTGGCGCAAAAGAATTATGGCGTCAGCTTTATTTGATTTTACTTTATCCTCCAGCTTTTGACCATGAAGAAAAGCGTTTGGGTTGTGGTGGTGTTGGCTGTGGACGTGGTGTTGTTTTTGACAAAAATGTGGAGACTTCAACCTAAGGCTTTTTAGCCTGCTCAGCATTTGATGGCTGCAGGAATTCATCCTTTTTGAACCGTGGGTCCAAATGGCTGCAAGCCTGTCGCGGTACGCTCCTCGTACTGTGAAAATCTTCTGCCATTCGGACCCTTAGGTAGTCGACGACTAGTTTAGCTCTGAGATATGAAAGAGTTCATTTCAAATATTTGTTTGCGCAGCTCACAGCATGTTGGAATGATCAGTGATATAGTCACTTTTGTGTCTGCAGAAACGGATACGGTTGCATCCTGAAATGGATTAAGCATCTCAACCAGTTCCTTTATGAGTGTTATTTTCGTCTGCAGTAAACGGCGGTAAAGACTTTTGGGGTTTTCAAAAGAACTCGAGATTGCTTCATTTGTTCCAAAAATACGCTGCATCATAAAAGAGAGCACTATTCCAACGCGTAGGAACCTCCTGGATCAAACTGTACGGCTTATTAACGCCTTGCTCTTTCCTGAATTTAGCATGCTTATATTGCTCGCTTTAAAAAAGACCGTGCGCTTGCACTTCACAATACTTTGGAAACGTATGGTAGTTTTAGCACATCTTGCAGTAATAAACTTTATCGTATGTGCAAACAGGGAATATGATGATTTTAAGTAGCTCACAAGCTTTTTTCATTGTGGCGTCATTGTTGCGTTACTACACAAACGACTTTACCTTGCAACCCCATTCAGTTACAACATTATTTATAGTATCAGCAATGTTAACAGCGGAGTGGTTCGTTGGTGTGATAAGTTGGTTCGTCGACAAAATTTTTGAAGCAAGCTCAAAAGATTCGGTTACAAAATGACACGTAACAGTTAGATAGGATTCATTGGCTCTGGATGACCAGCCATCGGTTGTTAATGCGACGCTTGACAATCTGAAGCTCTGCTTTAAAGTTTCTTTTAGACTATTGTATTCATTTTTAATAGTACATTGCGCAGGTGAGTCTTACTTTGGCATTTTGTAACGTGGATCTAGTTCATGGATCAGCTTGGTTAACCCAACATTATTAACCACATTTAGAGGTGTAAGACATCGGACGCAACCATATTTAGTACCAGCTTGTCAATGCGTTTTTTTCAGAGGTATTAGAGTAGAGATATCACGCTCAGGAATTTCGTCATGCATTTTGCTTTCTAAAGGCTGATCTTTAAGTAGCGTAGGATGCATGCGCTTCAAGTGATCCATAAGGCTGGTCGTGTTTCCACCGGTTTTGTACTTGCTTACCGCACTGGTTGCAAATAGCCATATTACCTCCTTGCATTTCTTAAAACCTGCCAAACCATCGACGTTTCTTTGCGTTTATTTGTGTGCTGCTGTATGTCATCCTCAACTACATTTTCTTTATCGCCAGTTGATATTGATGTTACTAAAAATACAAATACAGACACATGTTATAAGTATACATATACAACATACACACATTTTTACTTGTATGCAGAACTATAGAAACAATACTTACTTTTCACAAATTTGTCCATTTTTTATCACCACGCTTAAAGCCAACACCACCGTTCGCCTTCAAGTTAGTCCAAGTTTACTGTATATTATCATAAATTTAATAAAAAAATAAAATAATGCGAGACAAAACCAATTCTACTTTTACACGTTGCTCCAATGCACAGATACAATTAAAACAATCGATAGTGGCTCATGAGCCATCGATGTTTAGAAAATTAAAAAACATCGATGGTATCGATAGTGCCATCGATTGTTTTCCAGCTCTAGATAGATACCGGAGGGCCGAAGAGGGAGCGAGACGCATTTGCAGACAAAAAAGAGATGGGTCGAAATGCGTGAGTATTCTACAATTCTACGAAAAGATGCGGCGACTAACAGAAGTCAATCAGCTATATAACTACCATATAAAAAGCCTTTTTAACAAAATATCGAATTCCTTGATAGAGCTTGGTAACCGAGCATTACTAACGAAGAGAAGGGACATTACGGATATATGATATTTCATTTTCCATGATAAGGTGGTCATGGGAGATGAAAGATCAGATATTCGTAATCTCTTACACTTAAAATTTTCTCCACTCATTTCAAGTAGTACTGTCAAATTTGGTCCTATTAATGATATATTTCAAGACAGCTTGGTATACAGGCTGAATACTTATTGGCTTAATTAGCTTATCGCAGAAAAAGGGGTCATGCCAACGTCCTACTTAGCAACTATTTGGACTTCCATACATCCTAAATTCAAAATAAATGATACTCCTACTTGCTTAGGTCCCTCTTCCAGCCTGCCTTTCATTATATTTAAAACCATAATAAGCCCAGTAATAAATAGTAAACCTAAGCACACAAAATATGTAAGTTTTTATGTGAACAAAACTATATTACATATGTATATAAACCACAAAAAGTAGTTTGGGAAACACTGCCTAACCAGGCATTCATACACATGTACCTACATATTATAATATCATGTCGTTGTGTAAAACGTGTTGTTCTCAACAGACATTAAATGTGATCACATAAACAGATTAACGTTTTTATTTGCATGACTTTTATACGAGAGTATTACTAGACGTGCTTTGCTCTGTGTATGTTAAATTTAGCAGACAGGTGGTAATAGACCAGTTACCAGAGCAGACAAACAGAGGAGCTTTTAAAGTTAAGCAAAACACATACAAATAAATAAATATATGTATATGTATATAAGTATACAAATAGTTTTAAGTGCATGATAGACACTTAGTATTATATATGTATGTATGCAAGTATATAAGAGACAGTAGCCTGCACTTGTATAGCTACGAAACACTCAACACAGCGCTGCCATATCTGATATTTAAACTTGCCTTATCGATTTTTTTATTACATATTTACTTTGGTAGTAAGTGGTGCTGGTGCGTGTTTGTTTTTCTCGCGTTTATACCCACTCCGCAGCGCCACGCAACACTTTACCTTTTAGCTGTTGCTGGACTCACCTCGGCTGGTAAAAACATACACAGACGTAGTTTTGATGAACTTAAATTTAAAAGGTTGAAGAAGGGCCAATTTAAAGGAAAG
>NW_026093933.1:0-3922 GCF_024586455.1 Bactrocera neohumeralis | reverse complement strand
TAAATTTGGGAATAAATTTAAGGCTTTAAGGAAAGCTTTCAACCTGTCCTTTATCCCTTCCAGGGGCGTGGCAATAGTTTACAAAAACAAATGTAGTTTTTTGAGAAAAATCACATTTTTTTAAATTTTGTAACCCCTTTAGGCAAAAGTGTTCATGGGGGTCGGGTTGAGGTTTAGGTTTGGGCTTTCGGAAATCTCATCCTTCCTCTATCCCTCCAGGGCTGGTAATATGTTCTCAAATTTAAAGTTTTGAAAAATCACATTTTTTTGAACTTTGTAAATGCTCTGGCCTAACTATTTGAGTGGTGGGACATGGTGCGCTTAGGTAATTAATGTTTTGGGAAAGCTCTCAACCTTCCCTTTTTTCCCCTACCAGGGGTAAGGAAATTGTTCAAAAGAAATGTATTTTTTTGAAAAATAAATTTTGTTTGAACTTCAAAGCTCTACGCTAAGTTTTTGAAGTAGGTGGGAAAATGTGCCTGTTGGTAAATTTGAAGAGCTTTTGGGAAAGCTCTCACCTATCTCTATCCCTCCAGGGCGTGAATAGTGTTAAAAAACAAGTGAGTTTTGAGAAAATCACATTTTTGTTTAAATTTGTAAACCCCTCTGATTAAGTATTTGACGAGGTGGGAAACAAATTAGATTTCCCGGTTAGTAAATTTAAGAGTTTTTGAAACCCCTCAAGTTATGTTTTATTCTCCCAGGGGAACAGTATTGTTCTCAAAAATGTATTTTTTTGAGAAAATCAAAATTTTGGTTTACTTTGAAAACCCTCAAGCGGCTAAAGTATTTAGTAGGTGGTCAGAAAATTGCTTTGTTAGAAAATTTTAAAGGGGGTTTTTAGGAAAGCCTAAACTTCCCCCTATTTCTACCAGGGGCTGGCAATATTGTTCACAAAATGAGTTTTTGAGAAAATCCATTTTATTTCCCCTTTGTAAACGCCTAGCACCAAGTATTTATTGGGAGAAAATGGATTGAAATTTAAGGGCTTTTGGGAAAAAGCTTTAAACCCCCTTTATCCCTCCAGGGGCGTGGTAATATTTTCCCTAACCAATGAAATTTTTGAAAAAATCATTTTTTTGAACTTTTTAAACGCTCTAGGCTAACTATTTGACGTAGGTGGGAAAAATTAGATTGCGCCGGTTAGGTAATTTTGAAAGCTTTTGGGAAAGCTCTCAACCTTTTCCTTTATTCTACCAGGGGCGTTTTAATAATGCACAAAAATGTATTTTTTTTGAGAAAAATACATTTTTGTTGAACTTTAAAACGCTCTAGCGGCTAACGCTTTTGACGTAGGTGAGTCAAACAAATTGCACCTGTTAGTAAATTTAAAGCGCTTTTCGGAAAGCTCTCAACCTGTCCTCTATCCCTACCAGGGGCGTGGTAATAGTGTTCACAAACAAGTGTAGTTTTTTGAGAAAAGTCACATTTTTGTTTAACCCTTCTGCACAAATTGAGATTTTACCCCTCATAAACAATTTGTGAGTCAATATGACCCAATAGCAAAAACACGTCAGTATGGTAAAATTATAATGGCAAGCTCATTTGTTTTATTATTCAAACAAAAATTATCAAATTCAAAATTGTTTTCAATAGGAGTCAGTAAAATGCATCAATTCTGACAATTTATAAAATAACTGCCTTTACACTATGTTGTTTGCATATAAATTCCAAGCATTTATCGCAACGAACTGAATGCCTGTTGGAGTTTTTAGTATGTGGACAATAAAAACACCTTTGTCACTTATCCAAGAAGCATAAAGGAGAATCTTGAGGCTGCACGATCGTGGAAAAACTGGGAGTGTCTGCTGCGACGTTTTTCAATTTTTTCCCCAACTCTTTTGGAAGGACCATAGGGCATTCCTTTCGGCGTGCAATGTGGGTTACCAAAGATGTGGCCAAGTCTACTAAAAATAATCGTCGCTTAAAGTTTTTAGTTCTGTTCCATTCGGGATTAAGTTCGGTCCATAAAACATATGCGTTATATCCCGAAACATCGACCATATTGGAAAAGAGTTCAACTGGCAAACGTTTCGTTTGGCGTTTACGTGTGTACGTTGCTACTAATTGGTCCAGCGCATCAACACCTGCTTTGTCGCATTAGTGATGTATTATTTCTGGTTTCTTTTCTGATCATCCCTAGTCTCTGCCGAATGATGAAGAGTACTCATTACAACAATGAATTTGTATTTCTTTGGCATGTAGGTCACAACGTCACATTTTTTAAAAAAAATTCCCGAAAACCGGGTTTTTTCCAACGTCAATACGGGGGGGGCTTTTGTTCTTTCAATGATCCTACTACCGTTATTTTACGTCATACAATTCGACAAAGTGGGTTTAAAAAAGTTGTCACACTAAACCCTCACGTATTTAACCTCTCCCCAAATTGCGTGTGAGATTAATAACAATTTTCATCTAAAAAAATATTTTTGTATTGTTTGTTTTTTATTTTTCTCTTTGTGCTTTCCTTGGTTCTTTTCTGGCTGGTATTTCGGGCCCCTTTCCCTAGATGAATCCATTTTCATGCGTATTTGGGATTTGGAATAAAGACCATATTTTGTCCTTTTGGGGTTTGGGTGGTATTTTTTTCTAAAGCAGCATCTTCCACGAAAAGGTACCAGCTGCTCTCGACGGTAAATTTTCATTTGGATTATACATCATTTTAAAGATTTTCCCCTTTTGTCCCAAATATTTCTTATTGGACACATCACTAACCGACTGGTTTCCCTTTTTTTATGGCTATCAAAACGGAATTAAATTTGCATAAATCCTACATAACACGGGGAAATATGGGTCTTCCATTTGTTTCATCCAAATCTCAACTTTCACCGTTGCTTGGAAACCCCAGATTTGGGCCCCCAAAGGAAATGCCCAGTTCCTTATATCAATGATACCCCCTTCTTTTATATCTGCCGCCCGGGTTGGTCATTTAACAAAATTTTTTCAGTTCAGTGAAATGAATAAATCAAAAACCTTTTTTGCTGAACCAGAACGTGCGTTTGTGGGGCCTTTTATTTTAAAAATGCATTCTTGTCCCCTTTTGCATTGCATTGTTGAGGATCTTTATAAACAATCGTACCATCTTTTTCAGGCATTTTATTTCCGTGTTTCTCTGCTAAGACTTTCAATGTATCAAAAAAATCTGTAGATATATCACCTTTTTTAATTGATTCATCCCTTGAAAATCTTGATCTTTAGACGCTTCATCAAATGACTCGTCATCATCATTGACAATTTCTTCTTCTTTGACGTGATAGAATTTTCAAATATGAATACATACCTACATATAATAAAAAGAATGGGAAAATTTATAAAAAAGTTAAATTATTACCTGGTTTCCTGCATTTTAATTGCGCAGATTTTTACATTCGCATATCACTGAGCAAAAAAATTCACCCCCAGCGTCTTCCGGGTTTAATAAATCACCCTGCCATTTTTATAAACTTGGGCGTATTTTGCTGTATGTATAGAAAACAGTTATCCCAGACAAAAAATTCCAAACTCTAGCATCAAAAAAAAACGAAAAAAAAGTTCAATACCTTCAACTGGCCCCAAAATTCACAAAAAGCATTGACGCTTTTCCTGTTTAGTCCCTTTGGCATAAATTTTCTTGGTGGTCAAAAAGACCCCCAAAATTGTATAGCTACGAAAAGTTTTTTAAAAAAATGTAAAACTTTCCCGGGAAAAAAAATTTCTAAACTTCATAAGACTCAGACTGAGGATATCAAAATGGTTTTTTAAATAATTAGCCATCCCAAAGCATGGTAAACGCGTTTATTTTTTAAATTTGGGTCTTTTTTTTAATTTGTCAGGGTTCTTTCGCTTGGGCTAACGTATTTGGCAGGTGGGACAAATAGTTCCCGGTTAGGTAATTTGAAATTCTCAACCTATCCTCTTCGTTCCCTTACAAAAGGGTTAAAAA
>NW_026093932.1:0-5586 GCF_024586455.1 Bactrocera neohumeralis | reverse complement strand
TGGGTTCAAAGAGCGAATAGAAAATTTTGAATTTGACTTATAGATTTCAGTACTCATATTAATTGTAGATAAAATAGCATGAGGTGCATTGCATTTCAAAGTAAATATAATATTAAAGAACTTTATATGTATGAAAGTCGCCTATGTAGTTAATTCAATCAAACCCCAGAACGGCTGTACAATTTGTAACAATCTGCATTTTACGTCTGCGGTAGATTACTTCCTTAGTTATCTTCTAATAAGTAGAGCTAATACTGCGGTTTGGAGCATGGACTCGGAGTTCAAGCAAGTGTGGAAAGTTCTCTGATTGCCATTTACTTGGGAGTGGCCAGAAACGATTATTTTACATATGGCTCAAGCAGCTCACGACTTCAGGTCTTAGACCAATTATCCTCTGGTAGCCAAAGAACATCCGTTTTAAGGCGAGCTAATGTGAGAAGGCGGGCCATTTCCACCAGGGTTGTGTGCTGGGCGTAAAAAACGCCCCCCAACGAAAAGAAAACAACAGAATCGCAAGAGCTGACATACACCCTTTTCAATTTTCTAGCCTGCTGAACGCCAGTAAAAGTTACTGAATCTGATTTCCCAATTGGTGACAATGGAGCGGAAGTTCGGCTGCCCGACCATAAAGAACTTCGAATAGCAATTACCCGCCTGAAGAACAATGAAGCGGCAGGGGCCAATGGATTGCCGGCCTAGCTATACCAATAAAGCGGCGAAGAACTGATACGGAGCCTGCAGCAGCTCCTTTGTACAATACGGTCGGACGACAGCAATTTTTTGCTCTGCTCAATCTACAAAAAGGGAGACTCCACAATCTGCGCCAACTACCGTGGGAAAAGCCTCCTCAACATCGTGTATAAGGTTCTATCGAGCGTATTGTATGAAAGATTAAAGCCCACCGTCAACAAACTGATTGGACCTTATCAGTGTGGCTTTAGACCTGGAAAATCAACAACTGACCAGATATTCACCATGCGCCAAATCTTGGAAAAGACCCGTGAAAAGAGAATCGACACACCACCTCTTCGTCGATTTCAAAGCTGCTTTTGACAGCAGGAAAGGAGCTGCCTTTATGCCACGATGTCTGAATTTGGTATCCCCGCAAAACTAATACGGCTGTGTACGCTGACGTTGAGCAACACCAAAAGCTCCGTCAAGAACGGGAAGGACCTCTTCAAGCCGTTCTATACCAAACGAGGTTTTACACAAGGCGACTCCCTATCGTGTAAGAATGCACATTCTTCTTTATGAGTGTACAGCTGCTGGCATACGCCGATGATATTGATATCATCGGCCTCAACGCGTCGTTAGTTCTGCTTTCTCCGGACAGGATAAAGAAAGGAAGCGAATGGGTCGACCTCAAGACGAAATATCTCCTGTCATAAAAAAAAACGGTCTTTGCACTCGCGACTAGGCTTCAACGTCTCTGTTGACAGTCATAACTTCGAAGTCGTAGATAATTTCGTCTATTTTGGAACCAACATTAACGCCAACAACAACGTCAACTTCGAAAACCAACGCATAATAACTCTTGCCAACAGGTGCTTCTGTGGACTGAGTAGGCAATTCAAAAGTAAAGTCCTCCTCCTCGACGAACAAAAACAAAACTCTATAAGTCACTCATTATTCCCGTCCTGCTATATGGTGCAGAGGCATGGACGATGACAACATCTGATGAGTCGGCGTAACGAGTTTTCGAGAGAAAGGTTCTGGCGAAAGAAATATAGTCTTTTGCGCATTGGCAACGGCGAATATCACATTCGATGGAACGAGGATCTCTATGACAAAGTTCAGGGAATTAAAAGACAGCGGCTATGCTGGCTAGGTCATGTCATCCGTATGGATGGCGCAGTACCCGCCGGGGAAAGCAGAAGAAGAGGAAGACCATCATTCCGCTGAAAAGACCAGATGGAGAAAGAGTCTCCAATAAGCGCCAAATAGCGAAAATGTAGAACGACTTGCGCGCTGTTATAAACTCGGCGATACCCGCGTAAGCGGTGTTTACGCCAATAAAGAAGAAGAGTATTTAATGTAAAGCCTTTGATATTAGCGTACAACCTTGTTTTAGATTCATATAGCCCATCAAGGATAAAAACTTATGTAATGATCAATTTTTTTTCCGAAATTATGTTAAACAACACAATGTTGAACCTTAACTTTTATTGCTACGAAGCTAGAATATCCTCCGCAAATGAAAGAAAGTTCCTTGCAAGAACTTCATTCCGATCATTCAGTTTGTACGGTAGTTATCTGTTATAGTGGCCCGATAACCGCGGTTCCGACAATTGAGGGAATTCTTTAAAAGAAAGGCACGTGTGCAAAATTTCAGAGAGATATTTTAAAAACAAATGGACTAGTTCATGTATATTAATTAATCTGGCAACCCTTCTCGTGCTCAGCTGTAAATTTGGTGCTCTGGCGAATTTATTTAATTTATATTTAAAACTTTATTGTGAAAATTTTTGCATTAAGTGATCTTTTAAGATAAGTATCAGTGTTATATTGTGCTGGTGAAGCAATTGATTTTACTTTAATTCTGTTCTGGCTAATTTTAATTTATTGTGCCGAGTCATTTTCAAGGTGTTTTTGTTGCTACAGTTTAAATAGTGCAATTGTTAGTGTTAATTTATATTGCTTATTTAAATTTCTTTCTTGTTTTTTTTTATTCATTTCCATCTTTGTCCACAGCTGATCGCGAGTGCATCTCAAACTGCTCGCTACATTGGTTGTTATCTTTGATAACTAACTATTTTATTGCATTCATTTGTTATAAATATTTTTGTCATCGCGCTTTTTACTTTTATTATTTAACATTTTTTATATTTTTGTTTAATACTGTTTTTGTTCATTATGACTTGAAACTTTCCGAACTGCTCTGTGAAAAGCGAGTCGGAACGCTATGTTTCTTTTTGGCTTTGTGATGGGCTTGCCCATCTTAAATGTGCTGGACTGACAGGTAGGATTTTGGATTCCATTCTTGACAGTAAGGGCTTGCGCTGGTCTTGCTTGAAATGCAGACCAACTGAAATTGATTTGCTTAAAGTTTTTAAGCAGGCGCGCAATGGTTTCAAGGAGATTGGTCGAGAGCTTGAAACCCTTACTGAAAAATTTAGGCATTATGAAACGCTGTTTCAATCATTTCAATGCCTAAATACTCGGGATGAGAATCTAAAACCTAAACGAAAACGTCCGTCTGATGAAGATACCACTGTATCTTTCTTAAAAAGTATGCCCCCACCCGCTATTGACCTCATAAATCTTGCATCCCCTCGTCCTCAAGGAGAGAAGGTTCCGTCTGCTCAGGACACAGAGAAAACTGTTACTGAATACGGTAAGCGGAAAACTTCTCAAGATCCGCCTCCAAATACCACCAAGTCAGCTAATAAAAACTTAGTGGTAATACCGCGGAAAAAAGCAATTTTTATCTCGAGACTTGCTGCGGATACCACAGTCGAGGATATAAACAGTTACATCTCGTCGAAATTAAAAACGGTAGATACAGACATCCGTAAATTTAATTTCAAATACAACAGGGATATTTCCTCGTTTAAGATCGACGTATCCGCTGACAATTTTCAATTGATACTTGACAACTCATTCTGGCCATCTGGGGTCTTTGTGCGCGAATTCGAGCACCAACGTGATAAGCCCCCTGTAGTTATCACTAAAATGCCAAGAAATCCCGTTGATACAAAAAACTAATTAACAATAATTCGCTGATTGTTTATTATCAAAATGTTAGAGGGCTTAATACAAAACTTACTGATTTGTATCTAAATAGCATTCATTGTAACTTTAATATCATTGCTTTGACAGAAACTTGGCTAATGCCCCACATTTTTGATAACGAAATTTTCAACAGCGAATTCGAAATCTTTAGATATGACCGGCTGAACAGAAAAGGAGGTGGCGTCTTGTTTGCTGTTCATTCTTCAATTCCATCTGAAGAAGTCGATGTTCCGTATGCAGACTGCATTGAATTTAAGTGCATTCGTATTTGCGCTAACAGTGGCCATATCTACTTAACATTGTCTTATATACCGCCTCACTCTGACATATCTGTATATATGCAGCATGCTTCATTAATAAGTAATGTCTTCTCAATGGTTAATGATACTGATTCCATGATTGTTTTGGGAGATTTCAACTTACCGTGCGTATCATGGAAATCTATTGATGATCACACCATCCCTATTAGTACTCGTTCATGTTTTAACGAGTTCTTAGATGAAATGTCGGAGTTGGGTCTGAACCAAATTAATTTAATTTCAAATGAATTTGGTAAGCTCTTAGATCTAGTTTACGTCGATAACGCTTCAATGTTCTCTGTTGTCCGATGTGATCCTTTAGTTCGGCCAGAGGACACGTATCATCCTGCTTTGGAAATTAACATCGAAATCATAGCCAACTTTGCCTATAATAATACACAAGACCTTTGTTTTCGGTTCAACTTTGCGAAAGCTAATTTTAAGAAGATTAATTACGAACTTTCTAAAATAACTTGGCCAGATTACAGTGGCAATATTGAATTTAGTGCTTTCCACTTTAATGAAACTATTGTAAACTTATTTGAAAAATATGTTCCGAAGTGTGTTGTTACTCAAAAAATTAGTTCTAATTTATGGTTTTCGAAAGAATTATGTAAATTAAAAAATAGAAAATCTCGTGCTTTTAAACTTTTTAAAAAAACTGGTTTAGTTGCTAACTATTCAAAATATTCTAAATTGCGCCGACAATTTGCTGAACTTAACAAAATATGTTACAGTAATTATATAAATAAAGTAAAAAATAATATTATACGTAATCCAAAATTGTTTTATGGTTTCGTCAACTCCAAACGCAGGATTTCTAATTTTCCGTCCGCTATGAAATATAAGTCTAGTATGTCCAGTGACAATCACACCATTTCTAATATGTTCGCTGAATTCTTTAGGTCTAATTACTCTCCAAAATCTCCACAAAATGTTCCGCATCAGCACAAGTTATGTCCGATTTCTGTCATTAATGCACCTACCATTTCCGAAGCAGACATCTTAAATCAGTTAAATATGTTAGAACAATCATATTCATTCTATTGGATTTAGGTCATCTATTGAAAACTATAGAATAGCAAAGTTGTCTGCAATACCTAAACTTTTTGAAGCAACTATAACAGACGACATAACCTTCCGGATCTCTCCACTAATTTCTTGTTCTCAGCACGGTTTTCGTAAAGGGAAATCTACCATAACTAATTTGCTTGAATTTGTATCACATGTATCAACGGGTTTAGGGAGAATAAGAATACTTATGTTATATATGTAATGTTGGCAACACCCTGCGTGAGGCTGGCAAGCAGCAACCAACTTCACATCTCAAGAAGTAGCGACAGTTGGCGAATACAGTTGCCGAACACAGTTGGCAAAATACAGTTGGTAAACACAGTTGGTGAAGACAGTTAGCGAAGAAGTTGGCAAACGCAGCTGATCAATATTTTTCTATTCTTTAATTCATTCATTCATTTTTCAATTAATTGTAACTTAATTATAAACAACATTTGTTAATAAACGTTATAATCACTTTTTACATGGGGGCTCAACCTAA
>NW_026093931.1:0-1626 GCF_024586455.1 Bactrocera neohumeralis | reverse complement strand
GAAAAATTATATTCAGGTAAAAAGTCATTTTTTTGTATATACACTTACAGTCGATATTGAATTTTTTTAAAATCATTAATTTAACATTTTAAGTTAATTTACCTTTTTCATCTTACTGAAGTTGACATAAAGCCATAACGGCAGTGCATTTGGAACAATTCGAAAATCTCATATTCAGGTAAAAATCGATTTTCTTGTACATACACATTTAGCTATCGATATTGAGTTGCTCCAAATCATTAGTTTAACATATTTAAGTTGATTTACCTTCTTCATCTTACTGAAGTTTACATGAAGCCATAACGGCAGTGCATTTGGAAGAATTCGATAATCTAATATTCAGGTAAAAATACGATTTTCTTGTATATACACATTTAGCAGTCGATACTGAGTTGCTTTAAATCATTAATTTAACATATTTAAGTTAATTTACCTTCTTCATCTTATTGAAGTTGACATAAGGCCATAACGGCAGTTGATTTGGAAGAATTCGACAATCTTAAATTCAGGTATAGAGTCCATTTTCTTGTATATACACATTAAGCAGTCGATATTGAGTTGCTTTAAATCATTAATTTAACATATTTAAGTTAATTTACCTTCTTCATCTTACTGAAGTTGACATAAAGTCAAAACGGCAGTGCATTTGGGAGAATTCGACAATCTTATATTCAGGTACAAAGTCGATTTTCTTATATATACACATTTGGCAGTCGATATTGAATTGCCTTAAATCATTAATTTAACATATTTAAGTTGATTTACCTTCTTCATCTTACTGAAGTTGACATAAAGCCATAACGGCAGTGCATTTGGAAGAATTCGATAATCTCATATTCAGGTAAAAAGTCGATTTTCTTGTATATACACATTTAGCAGTCGATACTGAGTTGCTTTAAATCATTAATTTAACATTTTTAAGTTAATTTACCTTCTTCATCTTATTAAAGTTTACATAAGGCCATAACGGCAGTGCATTTGGAAGAAGTCGACAATCTAATATTCAGGTATAGAGCCGATTTTTTTGCATAAACACATTTAGCAGTCGATACTGAGTTGCTGTAAATCATTAATTTAACATATTTAAGTTAATAAACCTTCTTCATCTTCTTGAAGTTGACATTAACATAAAGCCATAACGCCCGTGCAGTTGGAAGAATTCGACAATCTTATATTCAGGTATAGAGTCCATTTTCTTGTATATACACATTAAGCAGTCGATATTGAATTGCTTTAAATCATTAATTTAACATTTTTAAGTTAATTTACCTTCTTCATCTTATTGAAGTTGACATAAGGCCATAACGGCAGTGCATTTGGAAGAATTCGGCAATCTTATATTCAGGTAAAAAGTCGATTTTCTTGTCTATACACATTTAGCAGTCGATATTAAGTTGCTTTAAATCATTAATTTAACATCTTTAAGTTAATTTACTTTCTTCATCTTACTGAAGTTGACATAAAGCCATAACGGCAGTGCATTTGGAAGAATTCGATAATCTAATATTCAGGTAAAAATACGATTTTCTTGTATATACACATTTAGCAGTCGATACTGAGTTGCTTTAAATCATTAATTTAACATCTTTAAGTTAATTTACCTTCTTCATCTTATTAAAGTTGACA
>NW_026093930.1:0-5675 GCF_024586455.1 Bactrocera neohumeralis | reverse complement strand
TTATCGAATGCGCTGGCAAACATTATCCGTCGCTTGTACAGGACATCGAAGGCATCAAGGCGTTTGGTGGCGCTGGCGCGGCCACACATGAAGCTTACTGTAGGCAATTGTACGCGGCGTTGGGCGACGCGACGGATGCGTCCACTGCACTTATGACTTTGTCGAGTCTGCGCGCCTACACGATCGATTGGTGGCAGTGCAGGCATGCACAGAATGCACTGACTGCTGCTTCAGCGGATGTTGAGCTTAATACAACAATAGGGGACTAGGCGAACACCCTGTTCATATCCATCTATTGATTAGTCTTAAAGAATGTTTAGCGTTAAGTTTTCAATTTTTTAAATATTGTATTTCCTGTAGTGGTGATTATTGTAGAAGAAAAAAATATGTATGTAGATGTCTGAGCTTATTAGTACGAATAAAAAAAATGTTATACACCATTAAACTCGTGATCGAAATCTTCGACTCAGAAGTCGGTTACTGAACTGATTTTATTTTATTTATTTTTAATGTTTTTGATTTCAATTATTTTTATTTAGTTTTTTTATTTATTTTTTTTTATTTATTTTTTTAATTTTTTTTATTTATTTTTTTAATTATTTTTTTTTATTTATTTTTTTATTTAGTTTTGTTTTTAGTTTTGTTTGTTTTTACTTTCATTTTTTTCAAATATTTTTAATTTTAGTTTTTTTTGTAATTTTTTTAACTTTTTCTAAATTAAAAAAAAATAATTTTTATTTAATGTTTTTATTTAAATATTTTTTTGACTTTAATTAATTTTTTTTTTAAATTTTTTTGTTAATTTTTTTATTAATTTAATTTTAATTTTTTTTTGTTAATTTTGTTTTTTAATTTTTTATTTTTAATTTATTTTTAAATTTTGTTTTTTAATTTTTTTATTAATTTCTTTTTTTATTTATTTTTATTAATTCCTTTTTTTAATTTTATTCTTAATTTCTTTTTTTTAATTATTTTTTTAATTTTTAAATTATTTTTCAAATTTAAAATTTATTTTTTTAAATTAAAATTTTTTTTTAATTTTTTTAAATTTTTTTTTTTTGAATTTTTTTTTAATTTTTTTTATTTTTTTTTTAATTTTTTTAAATTTTTTTTAATTTTTTTTAAATTTTTTTTTAAATATTTTTTTTTAAATATTTTTTTTTTAAATATTTTTTTTTTTAATATTTTTTTTTAAATATTTTTTTTTAATATTTTTTTTTTTAATATTTTTTTTAAATATTTTTTTTAATATTTTTTTTTAATATTTTTTTTTAATATTTTTTTTTTAATTTTTTTTTAATATTTTTTTTAAATATTTTTTTTTTTAAATATTTTTTTTTAATTTTTTTTTTTAAATTTTTTTTTATTTTTTTTTGAATTTTTTAATTTTTTTTATTTTTTTTTAATTTTTTTTTTTTTTAATTTTTTTTAATTTTTTAATATTTTTTTTTAAATATTTTTTTTTTATTTTTTTAATATTTTTTTTTATAATTTATTTTTAGTAATTTTTGTTTTTAATAATTATTTTTTTTAATATTTTTTTTTAATATTTTTTTAATATTTTTTTTTTTTTGTTTTTGAATGTTTTTTAAATTAAAAAAAAAACAAGAAAAAACGTTAATTTCGGCTGCACCGAAGCTAATATACCCTTCACAGGTGCATTTCTTTTAGTAACTACATATGTGTTCAGTTTGTATGGCTACATACTATCAGGTGATTTTTTAAGAGCTTGATAACTTTTTTAAAAAAACGCATAAAATTTGCAAAATCTCATCGGTTCTTTATTTGAAACGTTAGATTGGTTCATGACATTTACTTTTGAAGATAATTTCATTTAAATGTTGACCGCGGCTGCGTCTTAGGTGGTCCATTCGGAAAGTCCAATTTTGGGCAACTTTTTCGAGCATTTCGGCCGGAATAGCCCGAATTTCTTCGGAAATGTTGTCTTCCAAAGCTTGGAATAGTTGCTGGCTTATTTCTGTAGACTTTAGACTTGACGTAGCCCCACAAAAAATAGTCTAAAGGGGTTAAATCGCATGATCTTGGTGGCCAACTGCCCATGCATCCCGAAAAATGCACTGTTTGGTGTGGTTTGTACGCTGGTGGAATCATTGGACCGTATTTTTTCAAAGATGCTGTTGGACGCAACGTTACGGTGAATGGCGATCGCTATCGTTCGATGCTAACAAACTTTTTGTTGCCAAAAATGGAAGAACTGAACTTGGTTGACATGTGGTTTCAACAAGATGGCGCTACATGCCACACAGCTCGCGATTCTATGGCCATTTTGAGGGAAAACTGGAGAACAATTCATCTCAAGAAATGGACCCGTAAGTTGGCCACCAAGATCATGCGATTTAACGCCTTTAGACTATTTTTTGTGGGGCTACGTCAAGTCTAAAGTCTACAGAAATAAGCCAGCAACTATTCCAGCTTTGGAAGACAACATTTCCGAAGAAATTCGGGCTATTCCGGCCGAAATGCTCGAAAAAGTTGCCCAAAATTGGACTTTCCGAATGGACCACCTAAGACGCAGCCGCGGTCAACATTTAAATGAAATTATCTTCAAAGTAAATGTCATGAACCAATCTAACGTTTCAAATAAAGAACCGATGAGATTTTGCAAATTTTATGCGTTTTTTTTTTAAAAAAAGTTATCAAGCTCTTAAAAAATCACCCGATATATGCTATAGTATTTCGTTCTGAACAATTTTTTTGAAGATTATGTTATTATCTTAAGCAGTAATCCATGTCAAATTTCGTGAATATATCTTGTCAAATGCGAAAGTTTTCCATACAAGCCTTTGATTCCGATCGTCGGGTTTGTATGGCAACTATATGCTATAGTGAGCCGATCTGAACAATTTCTTTCTATATTACATTATTTCTATAAACAATAACAGAACTCAGAAAGAATTCTCTTGGAATTTCAATTATAAATCTTATACATTCGGTTCGAATATGTTGACCCCAGTAGTTTTGTCTATGACTTTTTAAAGCATAACGTTCTGTGAAAATTATGCTCGCAATATTGCTGCAGACTATCAGCTGAGTATCAGCAACAGAGTATCAAGTAAGTAACAGGGTTGCAATATTGCGGTATTTATTGTTCAACTCGAACATACCCATATTCGGTACCTAGGGGCTTAAACAGTTTGCACCCAATTTCATATTATCTATTATATTAAGTTATATAATTGGTCATAGGCTCGGTTTAATTACTGCACCATCCCTGTTAAAGCAAAACGTTTAGCTCGGCATAAGAAGCTTCGATTTTCTTTTATGGGAAGTTCAAGTTTTTAGGCAACGAATTGGAAAAAGATAATGGTGTTTCTCTCATGATATAGGTAGCCTTCAGCTCACTTGGAACGTCCTCAATTCGTTTCATACCAGGTCGGATAGACATGTAAATGTATACGGATCTCTTTGAAATCGAACTTATATTATTTGCAGAAGAGATTCATGGCGAGGACTGGATATTTCTGCTAGATAATGCTGAGTAAAAAAATTTCCAATTATTGAAGTGTCTAGCAATAAGACCGGACTTGAATCCAATGGAGGGTCTTTCCATTTCGATTACAATTTGTAGCACAACAAAAAGGATTTCTACCATACTAATCTAATCAATTGCAGACATTTCGAATGTTTGGTATTTAGTTTTATTTATTCTATGTAATTTTCCAGTCGGCAATCTTCATTTAAGGCCCAGCCATCATGTGACGATCCGATTATCCTTAACACTTTTCTTCCATCACTTTTAGATCCTGGTAGAATGACTCTCCTCACTATAATTTCCAAATTTTTCGAAAATTTATCCAGATGTTGTTCTTGATATTCATATTTACTGTTCGAGTCTGAAAGTTTGTCAGCATATTTTGCACGATTTCTTCATAATTTATTGCTTCATGGTAACCTAGAAATTTTCGATTATAAACCCCAAAAAGCAACAAAGTGGCAGGGGGCGATGCATTACCGGCCGAGCTATTCAAATACGGCGGCGAAGAACTGACAAGGTGCATGCTTCAGTTTCTTTGCAAGATAGAGTAGGATGAAAGCATGCCCGATGATTGGAATCTTGAGCGCAGTCCAATCCATAAGAAGGATGACCCCACAATCTGCGCAAATTATCGTGGTATAAGCCTCCTTAAAATAAGGTCTTATCGAGCGTTGTGTGTGAAAGACTGAAACTCACCGTCAACAAACTGATTGGACCTTATTATCGGGGCTTAAATGCTGAAAAATCAGCAACTGACCAGATATTCACAATGCGCTAAATCTTGAGAAAGACCCGCGAAAGGAATATCGACACACACCACCCCTTCGTCGATTTTAAAGCTGCCTACGACAGCACGAATGCTACTATGTCTGAACTGCCTGTATAAGCTGACGTTGCGCAACTCTAAAAACACCGTCAGGATCGAGAAGGACCTCTTCGAGCCTTTCGATACAAAGCGAAGTTTCAGACAAGCAGACTCACTTTTATTTGACTTCTTCAATCTATTGCTGAAGATAACAATACTTCGAAAATGTTGCTTCGGCAATTGAGAAGTAAAGTCCTCTCCCGACGAACAAAGACCAAATTCTACAAATCACTCATCAACCCCGTCCTGCTATATGGTGCAGAGGCATGGACGATAACAACATCTGAAGAGTCGAGGTTACGAGTTTTCTGCGAAAAATTGATGGTCCTTTGCGCATTGACAACAGCGAATACCGCGTTACTCTGCAGTCACCCTTGAGTCCGTATGCTTTAGAGCGCTTAATCCAACTTGGAGCCGTCCGCACTCGTCACTATGACACCAGTTTTGTGAATAAATTATTGCTCTTTCTTCCTTATATACATATGTACACGCAACGCGATTTGAATAACGCTTAAATCATATGTAAAATTCAGCAGCTGTCAACTTGTAAGCGATTAAACAGTCATTAGCGGCTCATCTATGCATAATTAGCGGTTTGACTCTTATGTAAGAGCATATAGATATATTTATGCTTAATATATTCTTAATAGGAGTAGGAAGCTTGTTTCGGTAAACTGATAGATATGGAAATACTTGTATATGTTTAAGAAATTTAACTTTAAGGTAGAGAAAATTTGAGCTGCAACACTCACTGCACGTTTTTATGTACGCATATATTAACCGAGGCAATAAGGTATGTCGTCAATTTGACAGCTCCTTATTTCTTTACGGATTTGTTTGATTAGTATGTCAGTGTGTTCAGCAAGGTTTGCTATTTTATTCTGTCACGTTTCTTGTTAGTGATTATTTTGATGCAGTATTTGGTACAGATTTCAATACTAACCTATAAAAAATTACGACGAATGGATTTTTCTCGCGAAATTTAAATTAAAAATCTACTAATTCATGACTACGGTATTAAGCAGTATATACATACTCACCTTTATTATATTCATATGAATATGTATGTTAAGTACATTCCTATAAAATTTCCAATACAAATCACATAATTTAAACAAAGACTTGAAACGAAATGATTTGCTTGGTGTCTTTATTTAATTTTTCTCAGAGTGTTGTTCAAGCGATTCAGGAAGATAAATCTAGAAAACAGTTTTGCTAAATTTAGTATTAATTTTGCACCACAAAACAACATTTTTTTTCAGAAAAATAATATTTTTTTTGAAATAAAAAAAATATTTTTATTAGTATAATTTG
>NW_026093929.1:0-2539 GCF_024586455.1 Bactrocera neohumeralis | reverse complement strand
ATGGCTTTATAGCCACTTCAGTAAGATGAAGAAGGTTAATTAACTCAAATAAGTGAAGTAAATGATTTGAAGAAACTCAATATCAATTGCTAAATGTGTATATACAAGAATATCGACTTTATAACTAAATATGAAAAGGTGGAATTATTCCAAATGCACTGCCGTTATGGCTTTATAGCCACTTCAGTAAGATGAAGAAGGTTAATTAACTTAAATAAGTGAAGTAAATGATTTGAAGAAACTCAATATCGATTGCTAAATGTGTATATACAAGAATATCGACTTTATACCTAAATATAAAAAGGTGGAATTCTTCCAAATGCACTGCCGTTATGGCTTTATATCCACTTCAGTAAGATGAAGAAGGTTAATTAACTTAAATAAGTGAAGTAAATGATTTGAAGAAACTCAATATCGATTGCTAAATGTGTATATACAAGAATATCGACTTTATACCTAAATATAAGATTGTGGAATTCTTCCAAATGCACTGCCGTTATGGCTTTATATCCACTTCAGTAAGATGAAGAAGGTTAGTTAACTTAAATAAGTGAAGTAAATGATTTGAAGAAACTCAATATCGATTGCTAAATGTGTATATACAAGAATGTCGACTTTATACCTAAATATAAGAATGTGGAATTCTTCCAAATGCACTGCCGTTATGGCTTTATATCCACTTCAGTAAGATGAAGAAGGTTAATTAACTTAAATAAGTGAAGTAAATGATTTGAAGAAACTCAATATCGATTGCTAAATGTGTATATACAAGAATATCGACTTTATACCTAAATATAAGATTGTGGAATTCTTCCAAATGCACTGCCGTGTTTGTTTTATATCCACTTCAGTAAGATGAAGAAGGTTAATTAACCTAAATAAGTGAAGTAAATGATTTGAAGAAACTCAATATCGATTGCTTAAAGTGTATATACAAGAATGTCGACTTAATACCTAAATATAAGGCATTAAGTCAACTTGAGTAAGATGAAGAAAATTAATTAACTTTAATATGGGAATTTAATGATTTGAAGCAATTCGTTGTGGATTTCCAGATGTGTATATGCAAGAAAATCGGTTTTATACCTAAATCTAAAATTATGAAATTTTTCCCAAATGCATTGCTGTTATGGCTTTATGTCAACTTTAGAAAGATGAAGAAAGTTAATTAACTTTAATATGTGAATTTAATAATTTGAAGCAACTTGATATGGATTTCTAAATGTGTACATGCAAGAAAATCAGTTTTATACCTAAATGTAAAATTATGGATTTTTTTCCAAATGCACTGCCGTTGTGGCTTTATGTCAACTTGAGTAAGATGAAGAAAGTTAATAACTTTAATATGTGAATTTAATGATTTGAAGCAACCTGATATGGATTTCTAAATGTGTATATTCAAGAAAATCAGTTTTATACCTAAATGTAAAATTATGTATTTTTTTCCAAATGCACTGCCGTCTTGGTTTATGCCAACTTTAGAAAGATGAAGAAAGTTAATAACTTTAATATGTGAATTTAATGATTTGAAGCAACCTGATATGGATTTCTAAATGTGTACATTCAAGAAAATCGGTTTTATACCTAAATGTAAAATTATGGAATTTTTTCCAAATGCATTGTCGTTATGGCTTTATGCCAACTTTAGAAAGATGAAGAAAGTTAATTAACTTTAATATGTGAATTTAATAATTTGAATCAACTTGATATGGATTTCTAAATGTGTATATTCAAGAAAATCAGTTTTATACCTAAATGTAAAATTATGGATTTTTTTCCAAATGCACTGCCGTCATGGCTTTATGCCAACTTTAGAAAGATGAAGAAAGTTAATAACTTTAATATGTGAATTTAATGATTTGAAGCAACTTGATATGGATTTCTAAATGTGTACATGCAAGAAAATCGGTTTTATACCTAAATGTAAAATTATGGAATTTTTCCAAATGCACTGCCGTTATGGCTTTATGCCAACTTTAGAAAGATGAAGAAAGTTAATTAACTTTAATATGTGAATTTAATAATTTGAAGCAACTTGATATGGATTTCTAAATGTGTATATTCAAGAAAATCAGTTAATTAACTTTAATATGTGAATTTAATGATTTGAAGCAACCTGATATGGATTTCTAAATGTGTACATTCAAGAAAATCGGTTTTATACCTAAATGTAAAATTATGGAATTTTTCCAAATGCACTGCCGTTATGGCTTTATGCCAACTTTAGAAAGATGAAGAAAGTTAATTAACTTTAATATGTGAATTTAATAATTTGAAGCAACTTGATATGGATTTCTAAATGTATACATGCCAAAATATCGGTTTTATACCTAAATGTAAAATTATGGAATTTTTTCCAAATGCACTGCCGTTATGGCTTTATGCCAACTTTAGAAAGATGAAGAAAGTTAATTAACTTTAATATGTGAATTTAATAATTTGAAGCAACTTGAAATGGATTTCTAAATGTGTACATTCAAGAAAATCGGTTTTATACCTAAATGTAAAATTATGGAATTTTTCCAAATGCATTGTCGTT
>NW_026093928.1:0-5173 GCF_024586455.1 Bactrocera neohumeralis | reverse complement strand
TCCCCAAAGGGCCCTCTCGAAGGGAATTGTCCGCATAAATTTCAGACTTTACATATCCTCACGGGGAAAAAGCTAAAGGGTGGGATATCACGCTTCAAAATTTAAAATTAACCTGTTTTAAAGGATCCCAACCACCCATTGATAGTGAAGGGGTAAAAAGGGGCAAAAGTAGACCAAAAAATTTCCCCGGGTCAAAACCCCCAAAAAAGGTTTTCCCGGGAAATGGTTTTTAGTTTTTCAGATTGTTTTTTCCCCCAAATTGGAAAACCCAGAAAAAAATTGCCCAGGTAACAAAAAAATTTGGGCCAAAAACCATCCGGCCTTTTAAAATTTTCCGGTCCCAAGACCAGGTTTTTTGTAAAAACCTTGGCCCCGCGGTTTTTTAAAACCCCGGTTAAAGCCCGACAAAAATGCGCCAATTTCCCCCCAAACCCCAACCGGGGTTGCGGCGAACGCGCCCAAATCGATTCTCCACGGTTCGTCCCCACTCTCACTACGCCTCCCATATTTTCCCCCGCTTGCTGGACGTGATCTATTCGGTGCCCTTTTAAAATTTTTTTTTATCAGTGTCGTGGGAAATTTTGTATAACTTGATTACTGATTCACATGATTTGGGGAAGTCTTGCCCCCGGCAGATTTTTCCCAAATTTTTAATTTTTATTTTACCGATGTGTGGGTTTTAAGAAGAATAAAAAATTAAAAACTTTATCATATATTTATAAATTAATGGACTTTACTTCCCATTTTGATCCAGACGGATCTGGCTTTTGCACGGGCGCTAATTGTTTTTAACGCTTACCAGCTCAAAAGAGATTCACGGATCTAGTGCCAGAATGTAGAGGTGAGCAGAGCCCCGGCCTTTTGACGACTTTTTGGGAAAAATTTTGGGGCTTATTAGTTTGGGGGCCCCGTAATTCCAATGTTCAGGCCCCAAAGCTTCCAATAACAAAAAAAATTAATGCAATTTGGGACTGAGCTCAAACCTTTTGACTAAATTAAAGTGTACTGTCAGTGCCCAAGGCCGAACCCCTCTGTTCTCGGTTGTTGTAATTTGATGGGTGGGTTCCCCTTTAAAAAAAAAAAATATATTTAATATTATTTTTTTTTATATTTTTCATTTTTTTCTTTTTTAACTAACTTAGTGAAAGATTGTTCAACACATCTGCATTTTTTTTTGAGGTATTTTCATATAATTTTTTTGGAATATGCTGGGTTAAGCATGGATTTTTCGCGTAATCACTTTAAAAAATATATGCTTTCCCCCCTGCAAAGTAAAAAAGGTTTAAAAATAATATTTTAAGTTTTACCTTTAAAGTAAACCCAAAAACATTCAAGGGGCCCTTCAGCGCTTAACGGGCCGTGGTTTTTTTTAAAAATTTACGGTTCAAAGCTCTTGAGCGCCACATTAAACGCAAATAAATACTTTTATTTACCCACCTAAGTTTTAAATAGGAATTTTTTTTCCCCATTAAAGCCTAAATTATGCAAAACCCTAAAGAATTTATTAGGAAAAATTTTAACAACGCACAAAGGAGTTTTTTTTAAATTTTAAAATCTTTTTAAAAATAAATTAACAATTTTTTCATTATTGACTATTAAAACCTACTCATGTCAGTGTGCTTTATGTGTGTGCGTGTGATTTTAAAAAGGGATTTATTTTTATCTAATTTTAGGGTTTAGTCATAATTTTGGGGACCTTACTTTATGCTCAATTTTTTTCGGAAAAGTTTTTGGCGACTAAACCACAGTGCCAGGCATTGAGATAAAGAAAATTTTCAGTGAATTCCGTAATATTATTTTTAAGGGGGAAAACATCTTTAAAAATTGATAAAATTTTGTTTGATTTAGATAATATTCCATAATATTTGATTGGGGGAGCAAACCCCATAGTTTTTTACTGTACATATTTTGTTTTGGGGTTTTTTGTAGGTAAGGGATGTATCTTCATGTTTGTAAAATTTGTGACTTAAAACTTTTGACTAAAAAAAGTTTTTAAAATTTTTTTTTTGACTATCGGGAACGTAATTTAAAACCCCGATTTTTTTTGTTTTAAAAAATCTTTAGTGAATAAAAAAAAAGATTAATGAAACTTTTATATATTTGTTATAAGCCTCCCCAATGGGGGTTTGGGGCTTTTTTTAGCTACGTTGAACATCTCTTTTGGAACCCCCCTGTGTTTTTTTTTCCAAACGATTCAGTTCATTGGAAGTTTAGAATGAACCAAAACCCAAAAAATTAAAAAAATTCTTTTTTCAGGCAGTCAAATTTTATTGGTTATTGTTATGCCCCAATATCATTACTATAGGGATTTAAAAAAAAGTTTTTCTCGAAATTTCACCAAAATTTTATTGGGGCTCCCAAAAGCCTCTTTTGGAAAATCACCCCTGAGTCGTGTCAAGCTATCATGTTATTTTTTAAATTTTATCATAAAAATTTTTAAATTTACATTCCCAAAGAAGGTGTTTTTTGTGCTTTCTCAACTTATGGCCAACATAACCCCCCTTTTTAGACCCAGCATTCAAAAAATTTTAGTTTTGAACCGGTCGTTTGGGCCACCTGATCGTGAAATTTCACCCCCGGAGACCTGGTGTGGGATGTAAAGATACAAATCCTGTGTGTTTAACGGGCACCTGCTGAGGGCAGCCTTATTTCCCGGCGCCCCCAAAAGCCCCGGATCAAATGCGTTGATCAGCGCCCTAAAATTTTTTGGGTAAGCATTTTCAATCCCAAATTGGCAGGGCGGGAAAAAATTAACCACCTTGGGAGCTGGGCCCCCATCAAAAAATCTTTTGCCGTACTTTGGGCCCGGCACCCGGTTGCAATGCAACTCCACATTCAACTGACAAGTTCTTCCCGCGTTTGGGGTTTTAACCCCCATCACGAATCCCCCAAAGGGCTAAACCCCAAAGAGCAGATTAGATTTAAATTTCCCGGGGCCCAACTGTTTCCCCGTGGTCCCGGGTTTAAAAAAGTTTTTGGGATGACCTTGTAACCGAAGCTACGACCAGTTGAGTTTTCCCTACAGCTCTGGGCTGGTGTCCAAGGGTCTTGGCCTCCTTAGACAGGCGCCACCCCGGGTATATTCGGTTTCCCCCCCGGGCCCAAGGGGGCCCCTACCCCCAGGGGGTCTAAGGGCAATCCCCCTTGATTCAGGGCCTTGGGGCCAATTACCGGCCACTGAGAGAGTCATCTGAAAATTGTAGCCCAAAGCTTTTAAAATGATAAACTTTTAAATAATAAAAAAACAAAGAAGGGTTTCCTTTTAATGATAAAAAAATTCTCCATTTAAAATTTTAAGTTTCTGTGTTTTTTTTTAAAAAAAATAGGGGACCCGAAATGGGGAACACTTTAATAACTTTTTGAAGATTTCCCAGCTGTTAGCATGAAGAGGGGAAATAGTGTAGATAAAGGAAACAACCGAATTGAGGATTGTCAAAAAAAAATTAAAAAATTTTAAAAAAAAAAAAAGAAAACATAGTACCTTGGGGAAAGCTGAGAACAACATGAAAAGCTAAATACAATTTTTACAAAAAAAGGGAACAAAAAAAAGAAAATAAAAAATTCAAAGAAATAGAAAGAAGAAAAACCAATTTGCTTGTTCTTTTTAGCAAAAAATTTGAAAAAAGTAAAAAAAAAAAAAAACAAAAATTCAAGCAATTCCAACACGACAAATTTAAAAAAATACAACAGCAACAAAAGTTTTGAAACATATATTGCAAAAAAGCAAAAAAAAGTGATTTTTTATTTTTTTTTTTGTTTTGGGTAGCATTTTTTTTCCCCAAAAAAAATAAAGAAAGGAGAAAAAACGAAAGCAATGAAGGGTCAACAAAAAGCAATAATTACAAAATCGCTGACAGCAAAAGTAAAACAAACGAACGAATCAAAAATTTGCAAAAATAAATGGGAAAACTATATGCTTTATATATGTATGTATGTGGGACAAAATATGTGAGTTTTTTGTTTGGGAAAAAAAATGACAAAAAGGAGTGAAAAATGAAGGGAACGAAAAGGGAGCAAAATAAAACGCAAAAAAGCAAAAAACAATCAAACACAAAAAAGTAAGAAAAACGACAAAAGAACGGGAAAAACAATTGACTTTTAAATGAACCGAAACCGCAACAACAAAAGCAAAGGGTGCCAACCTGAGCGAATAGCACCGTGAGCCGGGAAAAGAGCAGATATAAGAAGAAGAAAAAATTTTGGGAAAACCGCCCAGTTGGCCCGGGCAGGTGCAAAGGAATGCACCCGGCGGAAAAAAGAGGGGCAACAAAAAACACGTAGCTGACAAACGGCTGGGGCATTTTTTTTAACTGCGGGGAGCGTCGAAAAAAAACGCTTGGGCCCGTAAATTTTTCAATTTTTTATACCGCCATATCTCGGAATCCCACATTCTTCGCAAGGAAAAACGCCCGCAACCCAAACACGTAACCCCCAAACCCAAAGGGAAAAGGGAAAAAAAAATTTAATTGAAACGAAAAAGAAAAAGGGGGAATTTGAAATCAAAAAAACAATCACGAGCCTTTTCCCAAACAAAACCCAGACGCCAAATGCTCGCGGGAAAAACCAATGGCAACAAGGGGAATGTCGTCCCAATTGGGACGAAAAACGGTGCTCTTTTCATATATCGCATAAAACACATATGTATGTAATTTGTTTTTAAATTTGGAAATTTTTTTTTTTAAAATAAAAACCGTTATCCGGCAATAACCAACCCAATTTTTTAGAATGCTTTTTACACTTGGGTTTTGTTCGTTCAGTTTGTTAAAGAAAAGCCATATGCAATAGTGGTCCGATCTTAATTTTTTCTTGGGGGTTTTAACCCCTGGTTATATTAACTCGTAAATTTTTAAAGATATCTGTCAATTAAAAAAAATTTTTAAGGATATGATTTGGGTCGTTCAGTTTGAAGGGCAATATACTGTCCGATATTGTTAATTCCAAAAAAAGGGTATATTGCTTTGATATTGTTAATTTAAAAATAGGAAGTTCTTAGTGAGAAACGGATGTGTGTAAAATTTAGATCGGGGATTCAAAAAAATGGGGGAAATTTTTGGGAAATTTTAAAATTCACAAAAAAATTATTTTTTCTGATTTTTTTTTAGGCGACTGGTCAAAAAAATTTTAAAAAAAAAAATTAAAAAAAATTTTACCCCCAATGGATTGGGATTTGCCC
>NW_026093927.1:0-4717 GCF_024586455.1 Bactrocera neohumeralis | reverse complement strand
GGTGATTTTTTTTGAGGTTAGGATTTTCATGCATTAGTATTTGACAGATCACGTGGGATTTCAGACATGGTGTCAAAGAGAAAGATGCTCAGTATGCTTTGACATTTCATCATGAATAGACTTACTAACGAGCAACGCTTGCAAATCATTGAATTTTATTACCAAAATCAGTGTTCGGTTCGAAATGTGTTTCGCGCTTTACGTCCGATTTATTTTGTTCAGCGATGAGGCTCATTTCTGGTTGAATGGCTACGTAAATAAGCAAAATTGCCGCATTTGGGGTGAAGAGCAACCAGACGCCGTTCAAGAACTGCCCATACATCCCGAAAAATGCACTGTTTGGTGTGGTTTGTACGCTGGTGGAATCATTGGACCGTATTTTCAAAGATGCTCTGGTGCAACGTTACGGTGAATGGCGATCGCTATCGTTCGATGCTAACAAACTTTTTGTTGCCAAAAAATGGAAGAACTGAACTTGGTTGACATGGTTTCAACAAGATGGCGCTACATGCCACACAGCTCGCGATTCTATGGCCATTTTGAGGAAAACTTCGGAGAACAATTCATCTCGAAATGGACCATCGAGATGTACCAGATCATGCGGTTAACGCCTTTAGACTATTTTTGACAGGGCTACGTCAAGTCTAAAGTCTACAAGTAAAGCCAGCAACTATTCCAGCTTTGGAAGACAACATTTCCGAAGAAATTCGGGCTATTCCGGCCAATGCTCGAAAAGTTGCCCAAAATTGGACTTTCGAATGGACCACCAATATCGAAAAGAACATCGACTTTATACCTGAATATTAGAATGTGGAATTCTTCCAAATGCACTGCCGTTATGGCTTTATGTCAACTTCGTTAAGACAAAGAAAGTTAATTAAATTAAATATGTTAAATTAATGATTTAAGGCAACTCAATATCGACTGCTAAGTGTGTATATACAAGAACATCGACTTTATACCTGAATATTAGAATGTCGAATTCTTCCAAATACACTGCCGTTATGGCTTTATGTCAACTTCAGTAAGATAAGGAAGTTTAATTAACTTAAATATGTTAAATTAATGATTTAAAGCAACTCAATATCGACTGCTAAATGTGTATATACAAGAAAATCGACTTTATACCTACCTGAATATAAGATTGTCGAACTTATTCCAAATGCAACTCAATATCGACTGCCGTTATCTACAAGAAAATGGCTTTATGTCATTATTCAACTTAAGATAAAGAAGTTAATTAAATTAAATATGTTAAATTAATGATTAAAGGCAACTCAATATCGACTACTAAGTGTGTATATACATGAACATCGAGTTTATACCTGAATATATGAATGTCGAATTCTTCCAAATGCACTGCCGTTATGGCTTTATGTCAACTTCAGTAAGATAAGGAAGTTTAATTAACTTAAATATGTTAAATTAATGATTTAAAGCAACTCAATATCAACTGCTAAATGTGTATATACAAGAAAATCGATTTTATACCTGAAAATAAGAATGTCGAATTATTCCAAATGCACTGCCGTTATGGCTTTATGTCAACTTCAGTAAGATGAAGAAGTTAAATTAACTTAAATATGTTAAATTAATGATTTAAGGCAATTCAAAATCGACTGCAAAATGTGTATATACAAGAACATCGACTTTATACCTGAATATAAGAATGTCGAATTATTCCAAATGCACTGCCGTTATGGCTTTATGTCAACTTCAGTAAGATGAGGAAGGTTAATTAACTTAAATATATTAAATTAATGATTTGAAGTAACTCAATATCGATTGCTAAATGTGTATATACAAGAAATCGATTTTATACCTGAATATAAGAATGTCGAATTATTCCAAATGCACTGCCGTTATGGCTTTATGTCAACTTCAGTAAGATGAGGAAGGTTGATTAACTTAAATATATTAAATTAATGATTTGAAGTAACTCAATATCGACTGCTAAATGTGTATCTACAAGAAAATCGACTTTATAGCTAAATATAAGAATGTCGAATTATTCCAAATGCACTGCCGTTATGGCTTTATGTAAACTTCAGTAAGATGAGGAAGGTAAATTAACTTAAATATGTTAAATTAATGATTTAAAGCAATTCAATATCGACTGCAAAGTGTGTATGTATATACAAAAAATCGACTTTATGCCTGAAAATAAGATTGTCGAATTCTTCCAAATGCGCTGCCGTTATGGCTTTATGTCATTTTCAGTAAGATGAAGAAGCATAATAAACTTAAATATGTTAAATTAATGATTTAAGGCAATTCAATATCGACTGCTAAATGTGTATATACAAGAACATCGACTTTATACCTGAATATAAGAATGTCGAATTATTCCAAATGCACTGCCGTTATGGCGTTATGTCAACTTCGTTAAGATAAAGAAAGTTAATTAACTTAAAATGTTAAATTAATGATTTAAGGCAACTCAATATCGACTGCTAAATGTGTATATACAAGAAAATCGATTTTATACCTGAATATAAGAATGTCGAGTTATTCCAAATGCACTGCCGTTACGGCTTTATGTCAACTTCGGTGAGACGAAGAAAATTAATTAACTTAAATATGTTAAGTTAATGATTTAAAGCAACTCAATATCTACTGCTAAATGTGTATATACAAGAACATCGACTTTATACCTGAATATAAGAATGTCGAATTATTCCAAATGCACTGCCGTTATGGCTTTATGTCAACTTCAGTAAGATGAAGAAGCATAATAAACTTAAATATGTTAAATTAATGATTTAAGGCAACTCAATATCTACTGCTAAGTGTGTATATACAAGAACATCGACTTTATACCTGAATATAAGAATGTCGAATTCTTCCAAATGCACTGCCGTTATGGCTTTATGTCAACTTCGTTAAGATAAAGAAAGTTAATTAAATTAAATATGTTAAATTAATGATTTAAGGCAACTCAATATCGACTGCTAAGTGTGTATATACAAGAAAATCGATTTTATACCTGAAAATAAGAATGTCGAATTATTCCAAATGCACTGCCGTTATGGCTTTATGTCAACTTCAGTAAGATGAGGAAGGTTAATTAACTTAAATATATTAAATTAATGATTTGAAGTAACTCAATATCGATTGCTAAATGTGTATATATAAGAAAATCGATTTTATACCTGAATATAAGAATGTCGAATTATTCCAAATGCACTGCCGTTATGGCTTTATGTCAACTTCAGTAATGATTTAAGCAACTCTTCGTTATATATACAAGAAAATCGATTTTATACCTGAATATAAGAATGTCGAATTATTCCAAATGCACTGCCGTTATGGCTTTATGTCAACTTCAGTAAGATGAGGAAGGTTAATTAACTTAAATATGTTAAATTAATGATTTAAAGCAACTCAATATCGACTGCTAAATGTGTATATACAAGAACATCGATTTTATACCTGAATATAAGAATGTCCAATTCTTCTAAATGCACTGCCGTTATGGCTTTATGTCAACTTCAGTAAGATAAAGAAAGTTAATTAAACTTAAATATGTTAAATTAATGATTTAAAGCAACTCAATATCGACTGCTAAATGTGTATATACAAGAAAATCGACTTTATACCTGAATATAAGAATGTCGAATTCTTCCAAATGCACTGCCGTTATGGCTTTATGTCAACTTCGTTAAGATAAAGAAAGTTAATTAAATTAAATATGTTAAATTAATGATTTAAGGTATCTCAATATCGACTGCTAAATGTGTATATATAAGAAAATCGACTTCATACCTGAATATAAGATTGTCGAATTCTTCCAAATGCACTGCCGTTATGGCTTTATGTCAACTTCGTTAAGATGAGGAAGGTTAATTAACTTAAATATATTAAATTAATGATTTGAAGCAACTCAATGTCGATTGCTAAATGTGTATATACAAGAAAATCGATTTTATACCTTAATATAAGATTGTCGAATTCTTCAAAATGCACTGCCGTTATGGCTTTATGTCAACTTCAGTAAGATGAGGACTTGACGTAACTCCAAAAAAATAGTATAAAAAGGCGTTAAAATAACTACTATCGATTGTTAAATGTGTCCATATACAAGAAAATCATTTTATACCTGAATATAAAATGTCGAATTATTCCAAAATGCACTGCCGTTATGCATTTATGTCAACTTCAGTAAGATGTCCAGGAAGGCAAATTAACTTAAAGTTTGTTAATTTTATGATTCACCGTTAAAGCAACTCAATATCGACTGCTAAATGTGTATATACAAGAAAATCGACTTTATACCTGAATATAAGAATGTCGAATTCTTCCAAATGCACTGCCGTTATGGCTTTATGTCAACTTCAGTAAGATGAAGAAAGTTAATTAACTCAAATATGTTAAGTTAATGATTTAAGGCAACTTGATACGGATTTCTAAATGTTTACATGCAAGAAAATCGATTTTATACCTGAATATAAGAATGTCGAATTATTCCAAATGCACTGCCGTTATGGCTTTATGTCGTAAGATGAAGAAAGTTAATTAACTTAAATATGTTAAATTAATGATTTAAAGCAACTCAATATCGACTGCTAAATGTGTATATACAAGAAAATCGACTTTATACCTGAATATAAGAATGTCGAATTCTTCCAAATGCACAGCCGTTATGGCTTTATGTCAACTTCGGTAAGATGAAGAAAGTTAATAAACTTAAATATGTTAAATTATTGATTTAAGGCAA
>NW_026093926.1:0-4643 GCF_024586455.1 Bactrocera neohumeralis | reverse complement strand
AACGGGCGCTCTGCCGCAAGGTGCCCGGGCCTTGCTTCCGCCTCCGCAGTTTGTTCAAGTTGTGGAAGTACGTCATGGTAATGTGCCCGCCAAAGAGGACAAAGGGCGGCAGGCACAAAGGTCCGTCGCAGTGGCTTGAACTCGCAGCCGCAGAGGTGCGACACCATGAGGTGGATGACAAGCTTCGTGTACAGCAGGCCGACGGTCCAGGAGAAGATGCGGGGTGGCGCCGAAAAATGTCCTCCTGCGAGGTGAAGAACCAGGCATTCGCCATCAGGGTGAGCACCAGCAGCGGCAACAGGCGCGCGCAGGCGTCGAAGAGGACGAAGGACTTGCGTTGAAACCAGTTGGGGTGCTCCGCGCCGTGCTTTCGCTGCTCCTCCGCATTCATGCGCGAGGCGGCACGCCAGACCTGGTACACATTCCCCGCGCAGGTGCAAAAGGAGAGAAACGTCCGCGAGAAGAACCGCGATGGTGTTGTACCGCAGCCGCAGGCCGTGCTGGCCGTCCTCGCCGTGCACTCGCAGGACCGTCTGCTGGATGATGCTGTGCCCGCTCCACATTTTCCCCATCACAATTTGCTCGCAGTGCGCGAGGCTCGGGTTCTCGTCGAAGAGGACCGGCGTCGGCAGCGGCGGGTTCGCCATGTACGAGGAGGAGCAGTTGAGGTTGAAGAAGAAGGGAATCGGCGAGAAGCTGTCGCCCTCCTCCGCGTTGCCGCCGAGACGATGGAGAAGAGGACAGACGGAGCCAAGAATCGACTTCTCCACCGCGACGGCGGCCTCAGGCGGGGGCAGACGCAACACCGCCGGCAGCCAGCGCGAAGGCACGACGACGGCGTTATTGTACCACCAGTGCGGCCCGCCCACCCACGCCGTCCAGAGATAAATCAAGATGGCGATGAGAATTCCTCATTGGGGCCGTTCACAACGGGAAGAACGAGCACCCCGCGGTAGTATTCCTCCCAGGTGTTCAAGAAGAAGACGACGAGGGTGTTCAGGACGATGAGCCACGTCTTCCAGGACGGGCCCGCGGAGACGGCGGAGGCGGCGGAGAGGGAGCCGACGACGCAGTTGAGGGCGTCGCAGCCGTGGTCCATCAGAAGACCGAGGGGCGAGCTGGTGCCGGTGCCGTGCCTGGTGCCCGTCGAGGTTGTCGAGCAGCTGGTACAGAAAAAGAGCAAAGGCAGAAAACACAAACACAAACGTCGGCGGCGGCGGCAGAAACTCCTTCGCAAAAGGAATCGTCGCGGTGCTCACGTTTGTCTCATTGCGAAAGAGAAAATTTGTGTTCTTCACCGTCAGCTTCGGCATGTAGTACGCCAGGAGGGCGTGTGCACCGCAGACAAAGGCGAGTCCTGTCACGGTGATGACGTTGGGGGCGAGCCACACGGGCAGCCGCTCCACCAGCCATCGACAGCGGCCGCCAGAGCCACTTGTAGAGGTAACTGCGATCCTCGGCGTGGTACTCGTACCGCAGCAGCCGCTCTCGCGCGTCGGGCGGCAAATAGCTATCACTGAAGAGATGGAGCACCATAAATAATCAAGAAAAAAAGAAGAAAAAAAAGAAAAAAAAAGAAAAAAAAAACAGAAAATATGGAATGCTAGCGCGCTGCGAATTAGTGGTGTGATACCCCCCCGTTTTGCTACTTCCACGGCTGGCAAGTATTTCTCCTCCTTTTCCACCGTCACCACGAGAGCCAAGTGGCGCTACTGTGTGTGTGTGTGTGAGTGTGAGAAGGAGAGAAAGAAAGGGGCCGACGGCGCCAAGCAACGATAACAACGCACACACAAAAAAGATATCTTTTCCCTTGTTTATAAGAAAAAAAAACAAAAAAGAGGAGAAAAGAAAGGGGGGGGGGGGGAGGAAATGGATAAAGTGAACAAAAAACAATGACAAAAAAAAGACAACTGGACCATTGTGCTTTTATCACACTTCTTTTTTTCTTCTTTTTTTTTCTCCCCTTTGAAGGCATGCGCCGCTGCCACCATGCTGTCTCCCTTTCTCTTTCTTCTCTCGCGCCAAAAAAAAAAAAAAAAAGAACAAGAGGAGAGTGCCGGCGAAGCGTGCCGTGTTGAGAAATGCAGTCAGCAAAGCAGAACTGAAGTCACTGCCTCAAAAAAAAAAACACTCGCTTTTCAAGTTTTTTAAATATTTTTGTCGGTTTCCCTGTGTCAACGCTGACGTATGTGCGTGAGCGCGGGGTGTGTGTGTGTGTGGAGATAAATAGCGTGTAACAACAACAACAAAAAGAGGGAAAGAACAGAAATCTAAAAAAAGTGGATGACAACAGTGGGAAAAATGGCAAGACATTTTCTTTTTTTTTTTTGGAGGGAGAAGGAAAAAAAGAGGGAGAGGGTGGAAACTGTATAGAAAGGGAGAGAGAGAGTCCACAGGCAGAGTGTTGAAAGAAAAGAGGAGAAACGAGGCGCTCAAACAAAGAAAAAAAGAGGGAAAAGAGCAACACAAACAAACAAAAAGAAAGACAAAAAAAACAACAATCCAACAGACATGCACAAACAACAAAAAAGAAAAAAAAAAAAAAAAAAAAAAAAAAAAAAAAAAAAAAAAAAAAAAAAAAAAAAAAAAAAAAAAAAATAAAAAAAATTTGGAAAAAAAACGAAAAAAAAAAAAAAAAAAAAAATGAAGCAAATGGAAAAAAAAAGAAAAGAAAAGAAGAAAAGAAAAAAAAAAAGGGAACTGAAGTCGAATGATCGCGTGGTAGAGCACAAAACAAAACAAAAAAAACATGTGAATGCATAGGTAGATCCGTAGAGTGTGTTAGAGAGAGAGAGGAAGGGTGAGGATCTTGACAGCCCTCTTTTTTTTCTCTCTCTCTCTCTCTCTCACACCAGAAAAGGAAAGAAACGCTTCATGATTTTCCTTTTTTTTTTTTTTTTCGCGCCGCGAGGACTCGCACACCTCCTCGGCATTGAGAGAAAAATAAAAAAAAGGCAATCTCTTTGGAAAGAGGTCGGCGAGTGCGAGAAAGCGAAAACAACAACAATGAAAAAAAAAAGAAATACTCACAACAACAATAAAAAAAAAAGGACCCAAAGCTGTGTTAAAGGAGAACCTCAAAGAGGAGAAGGAGGAGGGGAGGGACCACGCACAAACTGGAGGTAGAGAGAGAGGAAACAAAAAAAGAGGGAAATGGGGGGAGAAAAAGAAAAAAACGAAAAAAAGAATGCAAAAAAAAAAAGAAATGACAAACAACGGGGAGGTGGAGGTGAGCACATCTACTTTTTTCGTAGGTACACCGATTTGCATGAGAGAGTGAGTGAGTGAGAGTGAGTGAGTGAGAGAGTGCGTGAGGGAAGAGAGAAAAAAAAAGAAAAAGGAAAAAAAAAGTGAGTGAGAAAGTTAGGAAGAAGAGAGAACAAAGCACAAGAAGACGTTCGATCTGAGCTGTTTTTAGAAAGAAGGAGAATGGCCTTCGGAAAAAAAAAGAAGAGAGAGAAAAAAAAAGCACAGGGAAAGCACAGGAAAAACGGAGAGAGAGGAAAAGGTGTCCCGGACGATGGGCTGAGAAAGTGAGCGAAAGAAGGGAGAAGACCGACGTGGGGGGAGAAAAAAAAAAGAAAAAAAAAACAGAAGCGAAGCAAACAAAGAATCGAACAAAAGAAAGAAAGAGAGTGAGAAAAAAAGTTTGTGTAATGTGCAGCTTCCGTCACGAGACAGAGTACCAATCGTCCGCAAACAATTGGAAGAGGTAAACACGTTGGAGGAAAAGAAAGGGGGAAAGAGAGGGCATTAGAAAGAAGAAAAAGAGAGAAAAAGAGAGAGGAGTTCGAATACGCTTTCACAGTCCGTTCGGTCGTCCACTCTGCGATGAGAGAAGGAAGCGTCGGGGAGAAAAGGGAAAGGGAAAGGGGAAAGGAGGAGGAAAAAGGGAAACAATTGGAAAGCACGCACGCACGACGAGGAGCGAGAAAATGAGAGAAAGTGGAAGAGAAAGAAAAAAAAAAAAGTCAATGTGCCTCAAAAAAAAAAACAATGAACCAAAAAACGGAAAATTAAAAATAAAGGTTCGACTACATCGGAGAAAGTGTGTTGATTTCCTTGTTTTTTTTTGCGTCTGAGAATGCCCCCACATTGGACAAGATAGAAGAGTGAGGAGACACACACACACACCAACACACACACAAAACACTTTAGACTGTGCATCGAGGTTTTGAAAAAAAAGAAAAAAAAACAAAAAAAGAAGAGGCTGGACAAGCACTCGAGAGAGAGAGAGAGAAAGAGAGAGAGAGAGAGAAAAAAACATCGTATGGACAAAAAAAGGCGCCAACTGAACGGTTCTCTGCGCCATGCAAGTGGCCGTTAGCACGAGGCAGTGCTGCTGCTGCTGTTGTTGTTGTTGTTGTCGTCATCATCGCCGTTGTGGGGCGTTTCTGTCTGCCGAATGGGAAAGCGGTAGGCGTGAATGGCCTCGAGCAGCTCCGCTTCTCCCTCCACAGCGGGTGGCGGCCGCGCAGAGAGAAGAGGCGTGAGCCGCAGAGAGAAACTGCCGCTTTTCTCTCCTCCAAGACAGCAGCAGCAGCAGCAGCCACTACCGTTGTTGTTGTTGTTGTTGTTAGAGGAGAGTGATGGCGCGACCCAGGAGGGCCAACGACACTGAGACAGCGGCGTGTTGCTCGGCG
>NW_026093925.1:0-3487 GCF_024586455.1 Bactrocera neohumeralis | reverse complement strand
AATTGGGGGTTCCCCTTTCAAATCTTTAAACCATCAAATATTTAAGAAATTAGCCTTCTTCATCTTACCAAGGACAAAAACCCATAAGGGCAATGTTTTTGGGAAAGAATTCACAATCTTATTTCGGGTATAAAGTCGTTTTTTGTTGAAATAACATTTGCAGCTTAAAAAAATTTGGGTTTAAATTCTTAAATCAAATTTTTAAATTTTTTACCTTTTTCATCTTATCGAAGGACATAAAGCCATAACGGCAGTGCTTTTAAAGAATTAAATTTAAATTTAAAGATATAAAGCCGATTTTTTAATCACTTTTTAAACTGAATTGATTGGTTTAAAACCTTAACATCAAATTTTTAAGAATTAGCCTTTTTTATTTAAAGTTGACATAAACCCTAACGGCAAGCATTTGGAAAAAAATTTAATCAATTTTCCCGGTTTAAAAAGTATTTTTTTAATTACACATTTTAGCAGTCGGTTTGAGGCTTCAAATCAAACACCCAAATTTAATTTAAATTAGCCTTTTTTCATCTTTATCGAAGGAAAAAGCCATAACGGCGGTGCAAAGGTTTGAAAATTTATTTTCCAGAAAAAAAAATAAATTTTGATTTTTTTTAATAAAACACTTTTACATTTTGTTTTGAGTTTTCAAATTAAATTAACATAAATTTTAATTTAAATTACCTTCATTTATCAAAGGGTTGACAAAAAGCCAATAAGGGCTTGAAATTTAAAAAAGAATTCGAAAACCCTTATATTCGGGTATGGTCTTTTTTCTTGTATATAAAACCCAATTTAAAGTCACCCTAGTTGCTTCAAATAAATTAAATCAAATATTTAAGAAAATTAGCCTTCTTCTTTTAATCCAAATTTGACAAAAAGCCAAAAACGGAAATGTTTTTTAAAAAATTTCCCACAATCTTATATTCGGGTATAAATGATTTTTTGTAAAATACACATTTACATTTGGTTTGAGTTTTTTTTAAATTTCATTAACATCAAAAAATTTATTACCCTTCCCAAATCTTATCAAATTTTACAAAAGAAAAGTTTTTAAAAAAGAATTGAAAAATTTATTTCGGTATAAAGTCAATTTTTTTAAATATAAAATTTTAGCAGCCCGAATTGAGTTGCTTCAAATCTTTAAAACATCAAATTTTTAAGTTTTTAAACCTTTTCATCTTACCAAATTTTAAAATAAAGCCATAACGGCAGGCTTTTGGAAAATTCAAAACCCTTAAAATCCGGATAAAGCGATTTTCTTAATATACCTTTACAGCCGGGTTGAGGGTTAAACCCCCTAACATCAAATCCAAGTTAAAAGCCTTCCATTTTAAATAAAGGGTTGACAAAAAGATGGCATGCTTTTGAAAAAATTTGACAATTTTATATTCGGGAAAAGGCCGATTTTCTTTATATAAATTCAGCAGTCAAAATTGATTGTTCAAACCAAACATCAAAATTTAAAATTACCCTTTTTTTATTTACCAAGTTAAAAAAACCAATAAAAAAGCATTTAAAAAATTTTTAAACAATTTTATATTCAGGTATAAAGTCGATTTTCTTGTATATACACATTTAGCAGTCGGTGCTGAGTTGTTTCAAATCATTAGCATCAAATATTTAAGTTAATTAGCCTTCTTCATTTTATCGAAGTTACAAAACCAAACGGCAGTGCATTTAAAAAAATTTCACAACTTTTTTTCGGTAAAAATTGTTTTTCCCAAATACACTTTTAAACAGTCGGTTTGAGTTGTTAAAATATTAAATCAAATATTTAATTAAATTAACCTTCTTCATCTTATCGAAGTTGACATAAAGCCATAACGGCAGTGCATTTGGAAGAATTCGACAATCTTATATTCAGGTATAAAGTCGATTTTCTTGTAAATACACATTTAGCAGTCGATATTGAGTTGCTTTAATTCATTAATTTACCATATTTAAGTTAATTAACTTTCCTCATCTTACTGAAGTGGACATAAAGCCATAACGGCAGTGCATTTGGAAGATTACGACAATCTTATATTCAGGATTAAACCCGATTTTCTTGTATATACACATTAAGCAGTCGGTATTGAGTTGTTTCAAATCAATAACATCAAATGTTGAAGTTAATTAGCCTTCTTCATCTTATCGAAGTTGACATAAAGCCATAACGGCAGTGCATTTGGAAGAATTCGACAATCTTATATTCAGGTATAAAGTCGATTTTCTTGTAAATACACATTTAGCGGTCGGTGTTGAGTTGCTTTAAATCATTAACATCAAATATTTAAGTTAATTAGCCTTCTTCATCTTACCGAAGTTGACATAAAGCCATAACGGCAGAGCATTTGGAATAATTCGTCAATCTTATATTCAGGTATAAAGTCGATTTTCTTGTATATACACATTTAGCAGTCAGAATTGAGTTGCTTCAAATCATTAACGTCAAATATTTAAGTTAATTAGCCTTCTTCATCTTACCGAAGTTGACAAAAAGCCATAACGGCAGTGCATGTGGAAGAATTCGACAATCTTATATTCAGGTATAAAGTCGATTTTCTTGTATATACACATTCAGCAGTCGATATTGAGTTGCTTCAAATCATTAACATCAAATATTTAAAATAATTAGTGTTCTTCATCTTATCGAAGTTGACATAAAGCCATAACGGCAGTGCATTTGGAAGAATTCGACAATCTTATATTCAGGTATAAAGTCGATTGTCTTGTATATACACATTTAGCAGTCAGTGTTGAGTTGGTTCAAATCATTAACATCAAATATTTAAGTAAATTAGCCTTCTTCATCTTATCGAAGTTGACATAAAGCCATAACGGCAGTGCATTTGGAAGAATTCGACAATCTTTTATTCAGATATAAAGTCGATTTTCTTGTATATGCACATTTAACAGTCGGTATTGAGTTGCTTCAAATCATTAACATCAAATATTTAAGTAATTAGCTTCATCTTATCGAAGCATCACCATAACGGCAGTGCTTGGAAGAACGACAATTTATATTCAGGTATAAAGTCGATTTTCGTATTACACATTTAAGAGTCGATATTATTGCTTTAATTCATAATTTAAAAAGTTAATTAACTTCTTATCTTACCCAAGTTGACATAAGCATAACGAATTTAAAGAATTAAACTATTCGAAAGAAATTTGTATTTACAATTTAGCAGTCAATATTGTTTAAAACATTAAATCAATATTAAAGTAAATTAACCTTCTTCACATAAGTGAAAACATAAGGTGCATTTGGAGAATTCAATCTATATTCAGGTATAAAGTCAATTTTAAATACATTTAGCAGTCGATATTGAGTTGCTTAATTCATGACATCAAAATTAATTAACCCTCTTATCAGATTACAAGCAACGGCAGTGCTTTTGAAAATTCGACAATCTTATATCAGGTAAAAAAAGTCATTTTCTTAATATACACTTAAGGTTGTTTTTTTAAATAAAAAATAAATTTTTGTTTTAGTTCCCCCTTC
>NW_026093924.1:0-5011 GCF_024586455.1 Bactrocera neohumeralis | reverse complement strand
CCAGAGTAGAAAGAAGGGGCCCGTAATACCAGAATTTTGCGCCCCCTTAGTGCATCAATTGAGGAAGACCCAACCAGTCGCTCACATTGGACATATCTGTGACGTCGCTGTGGCGAATTTTGCGAAAAGATCTTGGCCTACATCCAAAAGATCAAATTGACGAAAGAACTGAAGCCTTTTCACCACCAGAATCGTCGTATGTTCGTGAATTGGGTTGAGCACCAACTTGAAAATGACCCGGATTTTCTTCGAAAAATCTTTTATTCAGGATGGGTTTTATTTATGGGAATGGCTTGTCAAAAACAATATATGTATTATTTCGTCAACAATCCACGTACTCCAAATTAAATTGGACCCCAAAAAAAAATTAAAGGGTTTTGTTTTCCCAATTTAGGGGAAATTTATATGGGAAAATTTTTTCCCGATTTTTTGACTTTTAAAACCCGTGAACCTTTAGGGTTTTTTTTTTCCCGGAAAGTGGCAAGATAAATGACTACCTTTAAAAAAAAGGAAAGCAAAAAGGAAAAAAGAAGGTAAACGAAATTGAATTTTTTTAAAATATAAAATGAAAAAATTTGCCTTTTTAAATTTTTCCCATTGCGGGTTTGGCGGGGAAAGGTGTTCAAAGGCCCCACAGAAAGTGGGAAACAAAATGAAAGTTTAACCAATTTTGAGGGACAATAGGCCCCCAAAAAAGAAGGCCCAACATTTTATAAAAGTTTTTTAAACCCAAAACGGGCCGGGACTTGTTTTGGGACTCTGGTGGTTAATAAAAACTTAAGTTTAAAAAAACACCAAGGCCAAGTCCTGGCAAAATACAACGGAAGTGGCCCCATGGATTTGTGACACTCCCAAAAATGGGTTTTTAACACATCATACTTTTTTTAAATGATTTTCCCCAAAATACATTCTTTTTTAGACGCGATCTGGGATGGTCCCGGAGATACTTGAAAATTTTTTGGGCCGGGTTTTTCACTTAAAACCCGCCTTTTTTGGGATACCGGGGACATTGCGAAACCGGTTCACCAAAAGGGTTCCCCCCTTTTGAAAAAACCGTCGGGGAAATCGGGCATTACCCGAGCCCGGTCCCCTTAAAAGGGCCCCCGCCCGGGAAAAGGGGGAAAATTTGCGACACCCCCACCCAGACGTTTTTAAAGGCCACCCAGCTTTTTGGGATTAGAATGAGAAAAAATTTTAAAAATGGGGGAAAAATGAATTAATGCAAAAGAGCAACAATTGTTTTTTTGATAAAGAAAAATTTAAAAAAGAGTTGGTAAAAAAAAAAGCTGACGGGGAAATTGGGTTATGGAAATTAAATGGGGGGAAAATAGTATGAAAAAAATTTAAATGAAAAAAAAAGAATTGAAAGGGAAAAAAGTAAGAAAAAAAATGTCGAAGGCCTAAGATTTTTTCCATATAGAAAAAAAAACCCGGTTATATGAAGAAAACTTTATAACCTTAAATTAAAAAAATTTTAAAACATTTTTTTATTTCCAAAAATTTAATAGGCTATTGAACTGATACCAAAAAGGCTAAAAATGTCGACTAAATTTGGAATATTTGATGAAAATTTGAAAAGTTTAGTTTTTCTTTTAAAAATTAATTAAATTTTAAAATTTTAACCCAACCCGGGTGTTGAAAAAAACCTTTTTGCAAACGAATAAAAAGGGAGGAATAAAAAATTAAAAAAAAAAACTATACATATTTTAATAAAAAAAAATTAAATAATTATATCTTTATTGTTTAAAAAATGTGATAATTTTCTTAGGTCGCTGTTTATAAATTTTTGGGGGAACTGTTTTTCTTGGCTTTTAGAAAAAGGGGTTTTCGTCTGTTTAAAATTTTAAAGAATGGAAAAAGGGGTACAACATGCCAAAAAACCATCTACAAAAAATTTTTATAATTAGTTTGTTTTGTTAACGGAAACCTGTTCTTTTAAAAATGCAAAAATTTTTTTTAATTTAAAAAAAATTTTTTTACAGTAATTTATATTTGGGAAAAATTGATTTTAAGCACTTCATTTCTTTTTACTGCTCAGACTGTTTTTTTCGAAAAAGGGGAATAAATTTTTTTGGGGTTATGGAACCGGCAATCCATTCCCGATGACAGTAATTTTTGGGTTTTTTCCTATTGCAGATTCGGGAAAAATTTTAGCATCATGCACGCTTCCGGATCCCCATTGTCGCTTGTCTAATTCTTAGTGAATAGTCCCTAAATTCTTTGCATTTTTTTGGGTTTCTGTTTTTTTTTTGAGAAAATAGTTCGGGTCTTTTGAAGGGGCTCTGCTAACTGATTTCAGGAAGTCCCAAAAAGCCCAAAACTCCGGAACTCTTTCATTGTTTTGGACAATCTTTTCCCCTTTTTTTTCTAGATTTCCCAAAATAAAAAGAGATTTTAAAATTTAAACAATGCTAATTTAAACCCCTTTTTTCACTTTGGGAACTGTTCCCCCGCCTATTCCGGGCAATGTTAATCTTTTTAATAGAGGCAATTTTTCCACCCTTTATCCCCCGGGCGAAAAAGGGGGTTATTTTTTTGTTGAAGATCGATTTAATTGTGGAACAAAAATTTTTGTTTTTTGGGAAAAAAGGGGTTTTCGATTAAGGGGTAAATATAAAATTGAACTCAAATTTTATGCGCCCAAAATTTTTCGCATAAAAACCATCAAATCTGGGGAAAACATTATTAATTTCGAAGGACTTTAAAAAAAATGGGCTTTCCCGGTTGTTAAAATCGCGCCGCATCCCCGGGGGAAATTTTTTTTAGGGAACGCTCCTCTTCGTTACTGCCCTTTTAAAAGTTTTTAAAAAAATTTGAGGAATTTTTTAATAATAATAACTCAGAACCATTAGCGGTTAGGTTTGGATACATTTGTAGTTTAAAAGGGTTCAATATATTTTTTTTTTATTTTAAATTGAGACATTTTTATTCAAAATTAAAAATTAATTTTTTATAAAAAAATTTGAATTTTTTACCTTCTTTTATTTTGTTTTGTTTTTTTCTAAACGAAAATAGTCAATGATCCGGTTTCCACTTTAAAGGAAAAAAAACCAGAAAGTAAGAGTAATTTTTTCCTTAAGACTGTTATTTGAATTTTGTAAAAAAAACCAAAAAAGTTACAAATGGTAAATGTTTTAAGAACAGAGGGAAAAAATTTAAAACACCAGATAATATGGGAACTAAAAAACCCCCCTTTTTTTTGGGGTTTGACCCTTCTTTTTCAGTGATGTTCAAGCCCGGCAGTCTTTGAATGTGAACTTTCCCCCCAAGGAAACCCTTATTTTTACCCCGGGTTGGATGAAAGGACTTGGAAAAAATTTTCCCAAACAGGAGGCGCCCAAAACTAAAGGAATGTCACAATCGATTTTTGAAAATCTTTTGGGTAATGTTATTCAGAAATGGTCCAGTAAATTTGGCCGCCACGGTCAGGGTGATTTGACCCCGTTAGAATACTTTCTGGGGTGCTGAGAAAAGCTATGATCTTGCCGTCAGCGATGATTGATGGACTTCTTACGAATAGATCCTGAAAGGGGCAGCATTTGAGTTCCAAAACAAAAGGCATCGAAGGGACCCTCATGGGAATAAAAAATTTCAAATTACCCAAATACCTTTTTTTTCGGTGGCCCGTTTGGATCCCCGGGTCGAAAAATGAGCAGTTTTTTGGGGGAGGAACATTAAAGGGTTTTTGGGCGGCTTATGTCGGTTTCGGAAAGCACAAGGGAAAAAAATTAAAAGGAAGAAAAATGGGAAAAAAAAAGTTTTTAAAATTTTGTATTAACCCCTTTTCTTCATAAAACCCTTAAAATTTATATAAAATATTGAAATAACAAAATTTTGGTTTTTTTTTTTTACCTTTTTTTTTTTGGGGGCCCTTTAAAAAAAAATTTTCCATATGGGAAAGGGTTTGGGTATTCCCCGAAAATCCAACCGGACGGTGATAAACTTTTCCCTTTTAGAATTTTAATTATGAGTCAAGATATCTCGTATAAATTTTAATCTTCAACATGCCATTTTCATACAACTGGGAAAATAAGACGGGGTTATCCACCTAAAAATAATAAGAAACATAATTTAGTGCCCCCTCGCCAAAGACCATAAGGAAAAAGGGGAAAAAAAAACTTTATTGAGAAAGGGAAAGTTTTAAAAGCTTTTGGATTCGCTCAAAACCCGAAACATTTCCAAACTGAGAAAAGTTCGGTTAAAAGCTTGGTTGCCGTTGATTTAGGCCCCCCCCGGGGAAAATCAAATCTGGTTGCAAAAACGGGGAACTCCTATTCAAACCCTTGGCAGAAGGGGAAAAGGGGGTTTTTCCCAACTCCCTTAAAAAATTTTTGGTTTCCCCACTAAAAGCAGACTTTTTGGGGACCAGTTTGTTAATAATGTGATACTCGTTTAATCAGCGTTAAATAATTTTGGCTTTTCACTATAATCGGACTTGTGTGGCTGTAGTCAGCCAGGCTAATCAGATCTAATCAATAAATATTCCGATGCACTCGAGAGCTTTGGGTTTTAAAAGCCTTTTTCTAAATAAGTTTTTAAAGCCTTTTTCCCAAACCCAAAAAAAAAAATTTTAAAGCATCATCTCTAGAAATTTTATCTTTGAATGGAATTTTTGCCCCAATGGTTTTTGAAGAATTTGACTACAAAAATTAATTCCCAAAACTTATTCCCCAAAAAATATATAAAAACCCGTCATAATCGATAGTTTTTGGGGTGCGGGACTACGGGCCCCGGGGGAAAACCCTCTTCCCCCTGAAAAACCCTTATACAAACGAACATAATATTATATTTGTTTTAGCATCGGTCCCATTTATTTGTATATTTATTTTGACCAATTTTACGAAGTGTCCTTTTTTTTTAGCCTTTTGGGTTTCTACATATTGCTATTGTTTTTTTTTAATTTTCTCTGGGTTGTGTGTCTTCCCCGTTTAATTTTTTCGCTCGTGGACTTTTTTCGTTGGGGTGAGGCAGGCTACATTTTTACTGATTGCTTTTTCAAGGGTTTTTGGTT
>NW_026093923.1:0-4855 GCF_024586455.1 Bactrocera neohumeralis | reverse complement strand
TACGGGTCCGAGAATTGACGAAATTTAAAAACCCCACTGATGCCCAAAAGAAAGCTTAATAAGGAAAATAAATGGATATATGGATTCAAACGGGACTTGCATTTAATTTGATTTAAAAACGAATGCCTTTTCCCCGGTCCTTTTAAAATAAGACTTCTTCAAAAAAACCCAAAACGTTTTTATATTCAAACCCGGGGACAGGGGGGGAGTTTCACAAATCTCAGCCCCGGGCCCATTTTTGTAAATCTTATATGAGGGGGGGGACGCCCCAAGGCCCAAGGTAAAAAACCGAATACGCGGATAAATACCGCAGTGACCAGAGTTAAAAAATGGGGGCAGAGGGGTCAACAATTTCGTTTAAAAGGCAATGGCGCTCAAATTTTAACCGCGGAACGTATCACATCAGGCGACTAAAGCCAAAGCAGGTCCTTTCCACCGATAAAAGCCGCGGAAACGTTATTCGGCCCCAAAAAGAAAAAGATCTAGTGACCCCGGGAGAAATTGGTTTCAACCCGGATGGGGAAGGGTTTCGGGGACAGAGGAGAGGGAGCATAATTTAAAAAGGGATAAGGGGGAAAAGAGGAAAACCGGGAAAAAGAAAGGTTTAAACCCGGGATTTAAAGGGTAAAGGGGAAGAGATGAATGGCTAAGCTTGCCCACAACTTTAATACTAAGGGTGGAATTTTTAGATTTAAAACTGGGGGAAAATTTTGAGAGATTTGGCGCTGAAATTTTAGCAACAACACAACCTCTCCAAATTTCCCTTTAAAGTTGACATAACCCGAGAAAAAACGGGAAAAACCCAAACCCAAGGGGGATATTTTTAACAAAACCCCGAAAGTTTGCCCACTTAGGCTTTAAAAATTTTTTTGGTTTTTAAATTTTTAAAAAAAGGTTTCCTTTAAAAAATGATCCCCCCATAAAGGTAAGATAAATAGTTTGGGGGACGGCATCGGGAATTTTAAGGCCTTCTTGGCCCCCCCAAGGAAGATTTTAAACCCCCCAAAATTTTAAAAAACCAAAAACCCCAAAAAGATTTCCCGGGGGATTTTTTTCCTTTTTTTTTCCCCAGGCTTAGACCGGCAGGTCCTAAAGGTGTTTTGAGGTTAAACCCCTTGAGAGAACAGGAATTTGGCCAAGGGGCCGGGGCCCTGTTTATAAAGTCCCTTTTTAAGGGGGGAAAAGTGTGGAAGCGAAATACCTGTTTTTTCCCCTTGGGGAAAATTTGGGGATTAAAACTTTAAAACCCTCCGAGGTTTTTAACCCCTCTATTAGCAGTTTTAAGCAAGTGCAAACTTGAGGGTTCCCAATACCCCTTTCTCACTCTCCCCTTCTTTTTTGGGGGAGCCAAACCTTTTTTGGGGTATGTTTTACCCCAGGGAGGGTTTCAGGTCCTACTTTTTAAGGGAGGTGGACCCGGCGATTTTCCCCAGCCAACGGGCCCTTAACCCCTTTGTGAACGGTCCCCCTGATTTAAGGGCAAAAATGGTTATTTTCCAAGATTTGGTTTTGTGCTTTCACCCCGCCCCATGATCTGATCGAGTAAACAAAATTTGGGTTTAACCCCCGGGCCGACGGGTCGTTTAATATGTTTTAAGGTTCATTTTGGATAGTTGCGGGAAGGGTTTTAAATTCCCTTCCCCCATCTTTTGGGAAAAACTTTTTTGGGTTAAAGAAATGGAAAACTTCCTATAGAAGGGGAGTTTTTGGGTTTTTCCCGACTCCCAAAAATTCCTCCGATTTTTCGACCCCGGGAGGGGAAACTTCCCCGGAATCCCCGGGCGCAGCTCAAAATTTGGGAATCCCCCCATTCACCCTTATCTTTGGTAAAAATGAACTTTTTAGTAATTTTTTCCTTTTGGAAATGTTTGCCCCTTTAGAGAAAGAGCTGATGGTGCAAATTTAAAAACTAAAAATAAGAAACAACTTTTATTTCCCTACCTAATTTAGGTTGGTTTCTTTGCGTCCAATAGCCCATATCTTCACCACACAAGGGGGGGAATAAAAAACAAGTTCAACCCAAACCCCGGGGGGGTTTCAACCCATTTCCCGTTCCCAACCATGCGACGCCACCCCATCCTTTTAGAATGCCAAGGGGAAAAGAAAAATCGATTGTCAGAGTCGGCCGATTTTTTTTCATTGCAATTTGAATTATTTTTTGTGTGGGAGTTTCGCGACCGTTTTGCTGGGGTCTGCCCACAAAAAACGTTTTTATTTTGTGAGAATTGGTTTTGATTTTTTATTTTTTCGTTTTGGGTTTTTTTTTTCCGCTTTAACCTAAACAAAAACCTGAAAATGAAGATAAATTGGGGGAAAAAGTGTTGCGGAAGCTAAAATTCCCATTGTTTGCTGCGATTGCCTGCTGTCTACCAGCTTGTCCGCTTTGCATACAAATTAAAATATTATAAAAAAAGGTTTTATTATTTCTTTTTATTTTCATTAGTAAAAATTACTGAAATGTTGGGTTTCCAAGGAATAATAAAAAATAAAATAAAAATTAAAGAGAGAGTTGGAGGAATTTTAAAAAATTTGGTAGGAAAAAAATTTTTGGTAGGAAATCAATCACATTGGGGAATTTTTTTGGTATGCATAGTAAAAAATTATTTGTTACAAAAATATTATAAATGTCCCCAATACTTATATAATCGTATAATTTGGTTACATATTTTAAATAAATTTTTCAACCCGGTATCTAGAATATACAAATTGTAGCGATTTATGCATCGATAATAAACAAAGAGATAAAACGGTTTATTTCGTCACAGACCCTTTAGGATGAACGTTCAATGAATAAGTGTATAGGGGGGAGGAAGAGAAAGGTTTACCATCCCCCCAACCAATTTCCCATCTCGCCCTGATCCTCAACCCCCGAAACAAAGATTTCCGCCTGGAAGATGCTGGGGTATTAGGGAAAACTTGAACCCCCTAACTCAGCCCGAGATCTATTCCTCCATTCAAGGTTTTCCCAGTTTTTGACTTTCAAAAAAACCCTTATTAGAATAGTTTGAAATTGAAGAGGCCTGTTTTGTTGGAAGGAACTTGTTTCGAATTATAACCATGTTTACAAAAACTTTTTGACTGTAATAACTTTTTTTCCCTTTAAAAGGGCTCATAAATATTTATGACTCCTTGTAAAAATAATTTGTTTTATTTTAGGCGAACTGTCAATGTTACGAAATTAAATAACGGATGATCTAAAGAAGACTTTTAAAATAGCCCTTGTTCAGACACGTGAGTTGTGTTAGAGCTGTGATGTTATTTTTATTATAATTACTGAGCCGCAGCCGTTGTCCTGCGTGAAATTAGTGTTTTGAAATGAAAAGAAAGCTGAATTTATCATTTAATTTTTCAATGTAACGCAGTTTGATAAACAACTTTTGGTTTCTGTTCCGGTGTACAGAAAAGATGGTTTTTCAACTCGTGAGCACGCCACGTATGTCTGACCGTGTGAAAAACATAGCATTTCCAAATTTATGCCACACACTACGCGACCATCCTTGTGTCCTGTTGATTGTCATCTCAAATGCAATTCTTCTGAACGGAAACGTTTGACTGAAATGGCAAATCGTTGAACTCAAAGGAATTGTAGAGAGAATCAAGAATTCTGCCCCTTGTATTTGATAGCTGACTCACAATCAGTCGAGGATTCCATTAGACACAAATTCTGGCATGCGCATGAAGATTGCCGTCTTGTCAAGACGATCGATCGATTTGTATGAGCGCAAGTCTCCAGAAATTTTACTTTGGATTTTCCAGTTTAAGTCAACAACATCGGTATTTTTGGCAGCTAACTGCACTCATAGCGAATCTTAGTTACGATATTTGGCCAATGTTCGTATGACATTCGTGATGAGTTCATCTTTCGAACTGATAAAACGGCAGATGAATTGATATCAAACCATCGGGAAGTATCAAACGAATTGACATTTCCAATTCTTTAATGAATACGATGTAAATGCCTTGGCAATGTCACTTTTGTTCATATCCCATAATTGTCGCGATTTGAAGGTTGATATGTTGAAATGATTATCGCGAAAGTGGATCTTCATTCTGCATTCCATAGCTATCGCACGTCCATCGTTTAATTCCAGTGATTACTGGTATTCCAGCAATTGTAATTGCTGACTTGCTTCTCAGAAATTTGCACACACTGCCGTACCATTCACTACGCAAAGACTCAAATGATGCTTGAACCACGTGCATTAATCAATAACGAAGGCAGAAGCAATCGTCAAGCTTTCGTGGATTGTGTAAATTCGTTTTAATGCAATAGCTGAGAACACACCTGGATGGCCATCTACTGCTGGCCTTGCTTTGTACCGTAATTATTTCTTCGACGATGCATTCCATATCAAGATATTTCCAACATAGAGCAATGTTCTCGCAAAACAGATCACATTTGTTAGAAAAACTCGTCAATGTTAATTTTGTTGCTGTATTCTCCGGGAAAATTGCAGAATGATTTCATCAATTTGATCTTGGCAAAAACCACCATGCACCACCTAAAATGTGTGTGTGCGGCAAACCTCCTTTTGCCACTTAACAGAATATATTCAATTTCCCAACTGCTCCACATATACGCTGCTTCCACATAAAGTCCATCAAACATCGTGACATCACCGTCATGGCCTCCTGGGAGTATCGGTCATGCAAGCCTTGGGCTGCCAATGGATGTTGATGCAAAAAGAATGCCGACCGATATTAGCGCTGACCGTGGCATCGCAATGTAAATTTCATCTGCACTAATCACTTCGTGAAAACAATAGCAGCGTTTCCACTGAATAATTTTCACAATTTTTTTGGAATACCCGGAATAAAGAAAAGGCTGGTTTAGTTTCGCAATATTAAAAAAAAA
>NW_026093922.1:0-4775 GCF_024586455.1 Bactrocera neohumeralis | reverse complement strand
AGATCATATCTGGGAAAACTGGGTTAAACCCAGAAATATTAAAAATTGCAACAGCACATAGTGCAGATTGCTACAGCATTTTAACGAAGAAGTTGTTATGTTAACTTCTAGTGATGGACCGCCAAGACGACTCAAACGCCTCAAATCCAGCGATCTTTCAAATTAGCCAATACTCTCATAGTAGTTTTGTGATTTTGTAGTATAATTTTAAGTCCTATTCAAGTTGCTTGTTAGTCCTTTCTTTTATTTGAACTAGTTTCAATGTGTAAAACAAAATAAAAAAAAACTGGAATGTCCGTCCTTAATTGGGAAGGTGCCGCTGTCCAGCTGGTTGATGTCCTCGTGAAAATAAAGGCCGACATCACCGCCGTCCAAGAAATGCGATGGACGGGGCAAGGACGGAGACGAGTAGGTCCTTGTGACATTTACTACAGTGGCCATATAAAGGAGCGCAAGTTTGGTGTGGGATTCGTGGTGGGTGAGACTCCGTCGCCGAGTGCTATCTTTCACTCCCGCATCAAAGCGAGGAGTTCTTCAACATATCGCTGATTTGCGCCCATGCCCGACGGAAGAGAAGGAAGGACGATGTGACCAAAGATGCCTTCTGTGACTGCTTGGAGCGCGCTTATGAGAGCCGCCACGATGTCAAAATCGTGCTTGGCGACTTTAACGCCAGTGTGGGCAAAGAAGGTATCTTTGGCATTACGATCTGTAAGTTCCGTCTCCACGATGAAACATCCCCAAATGGGTTTGCCGGGGCCCGAAATATGATTCCAGCATAAGAAAATACATCAAGCTACCTGGCTGTCTCCGGATCAAAAAGCCACCAACCAGATCGATCATATTGTGATAGACAGAAGACGTCTCCACTGTTCTAGACATGCACGTATACTCCGAGGTCCTAACATCGAATCGGTCCACTATCTTACATTGCAGCCAAGATTAGCACCCGCCTCTGTGCACTTCCAAAAAGCGCACGTCAACAAACACAAGGAAGGTTCGACGTTGAGAAAGCTGCAATCACAACAGAACAGCCGAGTGATTTTCACTCAGCTTGCACTCCCGTTCTCGAGAGCACTCGTCAACAACTCGGTATAAAGGAAACTGTGGGACGGCATTTCAAACTCCGGGGCCACGGGCCGATTCTCGAGCGGTCGGTTTTGATGTTTTGCAACAGTCGGCTGCCAAAAATATTGCGTCTGTATTTTGGGATGCTCCATGGAAAACTTACTGACTACCTTCTAAAATCAACAACGAAAGACCCAAAAGCGGTATTGGGTCTTTTTAAAGGACGAAAATGCCAAAAAACCAATCAAGACAATGCACCGTGCACAAGTCAGTGAAAACGATTGCAAAAATTGATCTTCGAATTGCTTCAGCATCTACTGCATTCTCAGAGCTGGCCTTCTGCGACTAATTCCGGTTCTCAGATCTCAAAAGATTGGAAGAAATTTTCGACGAATGAAGAGAGGAAATGACGAAATGAAGCAAAGGACAAATCGTTGCTAAAAATTTTTATTAAAACTCGCAGTCTGCCCTCTTGAAGATATGCTGAATAAAATGTATTGCATTTACAAAATTGTTATAAATTAGTTTGCTACTACTTAAACATGTCTGAAGTAATAAAAACATTACTTCCGTTAAGGCAAAGTGTTGCTTAAAACCGAAAATTTGTCGATTGAAGACGTTCTCAAGAATTGCGACCTGCCTCAAACCACAACCTGACGGGTTTGAAAAAGGATTTGTATTTACATCCGAAGCCTTTGGAAAAATGTAAACGACGTGAATTTTCTGATTTTGCCTTGGAACACCTTGAAAACATAATTTTTTACAAATCATCTTCTCCGATGAGGATCACTTGACCTGAGTAGTGCGGAGAATAAACAAAACGCTGGCGATTTTTGGTGAAACAATTCATAAAGCAATTCATTATTCTTCTAAATTGACAGCTTGGTGTGGCTTCTTGGTCTGCGGAATTATTAGTTCGTATTTCCGAATGAAGATGGTGACACCGTTACTGTAATGGAGAGCGGTATAGATGTAGTGAGACACTTGAAGCCTTGCTACTCTGACCTTTACTCACCACCTGAGCCTCCAGACAGCCACCACCACAGCACTTAGCGTCATAAACGCCTGATAGTTCGCGACGCCTTAACCAGAAACGTTGAACTTGTCAAAGCTTTTGACGCTGTCAATCGGGCTTAAACGCCACTGGACATCGAACAAACTACGCTCTCAGGACTGAAAAAGGTTGGACCATGAACTACCTGAGCGGTCGACAAATCATCCGTACTATTTCGAGTAAAACATGTACTCTGAGAAGAATTGAACCAGGGGTTCCCGCAGGATGGTGTCCTCTCTCCGCGCTACTGTTTAACTTTCTACAACTCGAAACTCCCAAAGCCAATAATGGGTTTCCATAACTTTCGTATGAAGATGATTGCATGGTACTGAAGTCGATGGCATGTGTTCAAATGTAAACAACCACATCTCTCCGACCTTTCTCGTTTCCTCACTGCACCCGGAACATAACACTTTTCCCCACCAAACCACAGCGACCATATTTACGAACTGGACGAAAGAGCCCAGACTTGACCTTAATATTGTGGTCGATGACTTCAAAGTTCCGACTGTCAATAATCCTAAGATTTTGGTGTAACCTTTGATAGTCCTATTCTTCCTCCCTATCCATACGGCCGCTGTTATCGTCCAAGGCACAGAGCCGCAACAAAATCCTCAGAGTCGCTAGCCGGCAGCACGGAGAAAGACAAAAGAAACGTTCTTGGCAACATACGCCACAGGCAATCGGCCGGCTGGTCCTCAATCACGCCCCACCAATATGATCGCCTGGATGCAGTGGTACGCAGATGAGGAAACTTCAGGCCAGTCAGAGCACTGCACTCTGGGCCACGACAGGATGCCTCTGATGTCTCACATCGAACATCTACATAGTGAAACACTTATGCTCTAGTGAAGGAGCATAAACAACTCCCTCTCCAAGTAGTTCCTGCTAGGATGTTTTCGTAGAAATCAAGGGTCTTTTCCTTAACTACGTCGACAACATCGACATGACCGGTCTTCGGACGCAACTAACTTCTGACAGGCACTGACCTCCATTCACAGTCAAGCTATCAACACCTTCATCAACTCCCTTCCGGTGAATGGCATTCTTGGAGTCAAATCACATAGTGATCCCAGCACCTTCGCTCTGTACACTGTAGCAGGTTAAACTCGTGCTTACCCAAGTGTAGACATATCAAAATGTCTTACTGCATGCAATGAGTCTCCATGACATGACGTGGCGCCTCTTTGCATGCCCTACCAACCTTCACTCATCTAACACTTCTTTCCCTTTGGTTCAAACCCGTCAAACAGCATGTTTCCTGGTCCTCCACATAGATGATGTCGACGACAACTGGTTACTTACTTACCATCCTAACGGGAATTGATATACCGTTAAAAAACAACAGCGGTATAGACAGATGATAACCAACTTTTTATGGAAATTGGACGAAGTTGATCTTGAAAACATCTGGTTCAACAAGACCGAGGCAAGGTGCCACAAAACGTGCAACGACCAATTATTACCAGTTTATTAAGATTATTAAGCTTGGAAATTTAAGTAATAAAGAATCGCAAACATTGAATGAATTACTGGAACAACACAAAACTTTGTTTACAAGGAAGGTCAGAAATTTACAATTACTTACAAAACTAAAACTATTCACGAAAATCCAATCTATAATAAAAAGATGAAATATATATATGTACTAAAAAAAAAATTTTTTACAATATTTCTCTATGCATCGATTTAGTTAGCGCCGTGAATGACAAATTTTCCATTTCAAATATGGAAAAATATACTGGAGAAGATAAGTACATGTTTATATTTCACGACAATTGATTGACCAAAGCCTTCCACAAAATATAAATAAAATCACTATAGATATATAAAAAAAAAAAGTATTTTCTACCAAAAAATGGTCACATCAATTGTTGAGAATGCCATTTGGTATAAAAATGCGCCAGCCATTGCGCCAGCCATTTTTATAGTCTAATTAGGAAAAGATTGTATGGTCTATTTTACATATAAAACCACTTCCAAATAAAAAGTCATAAAACAATTTTTAGTTGATGTTCTTACTCCTCGTCCTATGAGGCCAGTATAACAGAAACACCGAATGAGCTTTACTGCGCTGTGCAATATATAAGTATGTAAATTAGCGTACACGTTCAGTTAACTGTTTCAACGGTATTTTTACGTTCGAATTGTTTGGCGGAAATTAGCTGCATCACGCAACACCCGAAAGACATATCTTCCTTTAGCTAAAAAGGCCAAGCAATGGCAATACCAATTTTTATACTCTTGCAGCTAGCTGCTACAGAGTATTATGGTTTTGTTCACCTAACAGTTGTACGTATCACATAAAAGTAAACGAGAAAAGTTGAAATCCGGTTGACTGTCTGTCTGTCCCGTCCGTCCATTACAGCTATAACTAGGTAAGTGGCATATCTTGATGAAGCATGGTACGTGGATCCTTAGTACAAAAAAATTACGAGTTTGTAAAAATAATCGGACCGCTGTCACGCCCACAAATCGCCATTAACGAAAACATATAAAGTGACATAACTGGCATTCAATTAAGATGTAAAGCTGTGAAATTTGTTACAGAGGATCATGGTAACCAAAAGAAGCACCTTTGGGAAAAATTTTTTGAAAAAGTGAGGGTCCCCCCTCTAATAAGTTTAATTTCAATTTTTAAAATTCCCCCTTG
>NW_026093921.1:0-5092 GCF_024586455.1 Bactrocera neohumeralis | reverse complement strand
TCAAGAATAAGTTCTAGGTTTTTCACAGTCACAAAATGATATTTTATAATTTTTCTTTTAAAGATAATCGTTTAAAAGAAATTCTTTGGAAAATAAAAAAAAAAAATAAAAAAAAAAAAAAAAAAAACGGTGAAACCTGGAAAAAAAAAACCAGAAAAACATTAACTTCGGTTGCACCGAAGCTAAAGACCCTTCACAAGTGCTTTTCTGTTAGTAACTATGTGTTCGGTTTTTTTGGGAAGCTATATGCAAATTTCGTGAATATTCGTGAATATATCTTGTCAAATGTGAAAGTTATCCATACAAGAACTCGATTCCGATCGTTCAGTTTGTATGGCAGCTATATGCTATAGTTAACCGTTCTGACCAATTTCTTAGGAGATTACATTGTTGCCTTAGAAAATAACATATACCAAATTTCGTGAATATATATACTTTATAGGGTCTCCGACGATTCCTTCTGTGTGTTACAAACTTCGTGACAAACTTAATATACCCTGTTCAGGGTATAACAAGTAAGGAAGAGCTATGCTCGGGTGCAACCGAACATTTTATACTCTTGCAACCTGCAAGAATCAAAGCCAGGGAAATGCCTTAAGATGCAAACCGTCAACCAGAGGAACGGAATCCATATACAGTTGAACTTCCGTAACTCAAATCACCATAATCAAAAAAAAACATTGAGTAAGAGGAACTTCGAGTTATGGAAGGAAATTTGTATGAAATTTGACTTCTATTGCCAACTACACATACACTGACCGACATAATCGACAAAAGGCTTGTTAGAAAAACGAAAATCATTATATAGTACATATGTATGTATGAGTATATGGGAGCTGAAATTAATATCGACACGATGTAATCTATTTTTGCCAATACTACCTTCTATTAATATCTCACACACTAATAAAATATTTCCTGGGGTTCATTAAGGTACCATTACCACTCATATGGAGTAAAGTCACCCGGATGTTATATGTTTGTTATACGAGGGCTAGGTCAAGTTTTCGACCAATTTTATCCATTTTAGGCAGAAAGGATTCACTGTTATCAGTAAAACATGAACTCACATTTTCATTGACATATAGTAACTCACATGTTGGCCGATACACAGACATACCATTGGCAGGAAAAATTATCCCTGAATTTCATATACATATGTACACTATATCTCGAACATTGACTGATTTTGAGGTACGAAGTCAACTATATGTACATACTGGCATTAGCGTAGCTACAACTTCGGGCGCCCGGGGCCAAGGATGTTCTGCCACCCCCTTTATCTACCGGCCTACAAGTTTCAGGAGGTGGTTCAAACAAAAGTGAATTTTTACAAAATACCTTCGATATTAAGTATATAAAACTTAGGAACTAGAAGCCACGCTAATTCTGAAGTTCCACAATTCTCACAATACGGTTTTTGAGGAAATTGATAGTAAATTGAGTAAATCGGAGGATGGAGTCATGTGTAGAAGTTCACGCAAGTGAGGAAAGTTCTCTGATCGCCATTCACTTGGGAGTGGCTAGAAACGATTCTTTTACACATGGTGAGCTCACTACTTCCGGTCTTTGACCAAGTAACCTCTGGGTAGCCTAAGAACATCCGTTCGAAGGCGAAACATCCCCTATATAGGGTTGTGCGCTGGGTTTGGGACCCTCCGCGTAAAAAACAATACCAATGAAATCTAAACGACAGCCTCGGATCGAGAGACCCCCTTTGATGACGACCAAGGCAAACGAAATAAGGACTACGATTTGTGGGCATGCACCTGGAATGTCCGAACCCTTAATTGGGAAGGTGCCGCTGACCAGCTGGTTGATGTCCTCGCGAAAATAAAGGCCGACATCACCGCCGTCCAAGAAATGCGATGGACGGGCCAAGGACAGAGACGAGTAGGTCCTTGTGACATTTACTACAGTGGCCATATAAAGGAGCGCAAGTTTGGTGTTGGATTCGTGGTGGGAGAGAGACTCCGTCGCCGAGTACTATCATTCACTCCGGTGAATGAACGTCTAGCCACAATCCGCATCAAAGCGAGGTTCTTCAACATATCGCTGATTTGCGCCCACGCCCCGACGGAAGAGAAGGCCGATGTGACCAAAGATGCCTTTTATGAGTGCTTGGAGCGCACTTATGAGAGCTGCCCCCGCCACGATGTCAAAATCGTGCTTGGCGATTTTAACGCCAGGGTGGGCAAAGAAGGTATCTTTGGCACGACGGTCGGTAAATTCAGCCTCCACGACGAAACATCCCCAAATGGGTTGAGGCTGATCGACTTCGCCGGGCCCGAAATATGGTTATCTGTAGTACTAGATTCCAGCATAAGAAGATTCATCAAGATACCTGGCAGTCTCGGATTGAAAAACTAACAACCGGATCGATCATGTGGCGATAGACGTAAGACACGTCTCCAGCGTTTTAGATGTGCGTGCGCTCCGAGGTCCTACCATCGACTCGGACCACTATCTTGTTGCAGCTAAGATTCGCACCCGCCTCTGTGCAGCAAAAAACGCGCGCCAACAAACACAAGGAAGGTTCGACGTCGAGAAGCTGCAATCACAATAGACAGCCGAACGATTTCTACTCGGCTTGCACTCCTACTCTCTGAGAGCACTCGTCAACAACTCGGTATAAGGGAACTGTGGGACGGCATTTCAAACTCCTTACGTACAGCTGCAACCGAAACTATTGGTTTTCGGAAAGTGCAAAAGAACAGCTGGTACGACGAGGAGTGCCGTGTCGCAGCGGAGAGAAAACAGGCTGCCTACCTCGCAACGCTACGATCGACCACTACACGTGCGGGATGGGATAGATACCGAGAGTTGAAGAGGAAGCGAGACGCATTTGTAGAAAGAAGAAGAAAGAGGCTGAAATGCGTGAGTACGAAGAGCTTGATAAGCTGGCCGACAGGGGTAATGCTCGAAAATTCTACGAAAAAATGCGGCGGCTTACGGAAGGTTTCAAGACCGGAGCGTATTCCTGTAGAACCCCCAAAGGTGATCTAGTCACTGATGCCCATAGCATACTTAAATTATGGAGGGAACACTTCTCCAGCCTGCTGAATGGCAGTGAACGCACAACACCAGGAGAAGGAGAACCCGATTCCCCAATCGATGACGATGGAGCAGACGTTCCATTACCCGACCATGAAGAAGTTCGAATAGCAATTGCCCGCCTGAAGAACAACAAAGCGGCAGGGGCCGACGGATTGCCGGCCGAGCTATTCAAACACGGCGGCGAAGAACTGATAAGGTGCATGCATCAGCTTCTTTGTAAAATATGGTCGGACGAAAGCATGCCCAACGATTAGAATTTAAGTGTGCTATGCCCAATCCATAAAAAAGGAGACCCCACAATCTGCGCCAACTAATCGTGAGATTAGCCTCCTCAACATCGTATATAAGGTTCTATCGAGCGTATTGTGTGAAAGATTAAAGCCCACCGTCAACAAACTGATTGGACCTTATCAGTGTGGCTTTAGACCTGGCAAATCAACAACCGACCAGATATTCATCATGCGCCAAATCTTGGAAAAGACCCGTGAAAGGAGAATCGACACACACCACCTCTTCGTCGATTTCAAAGCTGCTTTCGACAGCACGAAAAGGAGCTGCCTTTATGCCGCGATGTCTGAATTTGGTATCCCCGCAAAACTAATACGGCTGTGTAAACTGACGTGGAGTAACACCAAAAGCTCCGTCAGGATCGGGAAGGACCTCTCCGAGCCGTTCGATACCAAACGAGGTTTCAGACAAGGCGATTCCCTATCGTGCGACTTTTTCAACCTGCTTTTGGAGAAAATAGTTCGAGCTGCAGAACTAAATAGAGAAGGTACCATCTTCTATAAGAGTGTACAGCTGTTGGCGTATGCCGATGATATTGATATCATCGGCCTCAACACCCGCGCCGTTAGTTCTGCTTTCTCCAGACTGGACAAGGAAGCACAGCAAATGGGTCTGGCAGTGAACGAGGGCAAGACGAAATATCTCCAGTCATCAAACAAACAGTCGTCGCATTCGCGACTTGGCTCTCACGTCACTGTTGACAGTCATAACTTTGAAGTCGTAGATAATTTCGTCTATCTTGGAACCAGCGTAAACACCACCAACAATGTCAGCTTAGAAATCCAACGCAGGATAACTCTTGCCAACAGGTGCTACTTCGGACTGAGTAGGCAATTGAGAAGCAAAGTCCTCTCTCGACAAACAAAAACCAAACTCTATAAGTCACTCATAATTCCCGTCCTGCTGTATGGTGCAGAGTCTTGGACGATGTCAACAACGGATGAGTCGACGTTGCGAGTTATCGAGAGAAAAGTTCTGCGAGAGATTTATGGTCCTTTGCGCGTTGGCCACGGCGAATATCGCATTCGATGGAACGATGAGCTGTACGAGATATACGACAACATTGACATAGTTCAGCAAATTAAAAGACAGCGGCTACGCTGGCTAGGACATGTTGTCTGAATGGACGAAAACACTCCAGCTCTGAAAGTATTCGACGCTACCCGCCGGTAAAGTAGAGGAAGAGGAAGACCTCCACTCCGTTGGGAGGACCAAGTGGAGAAGGACCTGGCTTCGCTTGGAATATCCAATTGGCGCCACGTAGCGAAAAGAAGAAACGACTGGCGCGCTGTTGTTAACTCGGCTATAATCGCGTAAGCGGTGTCTACGCCAATTAAGAAGAAGAAGAATTCGTACAAAGGTTTGCATAGGTTGCGTTTAATATTTCGAATTTTTGAGCACTGAAAACAAGGATTTGATGAATCATCTACCGTTTAATCCTTACTTGGTACCCAATGACTTCCTTTTATTCCCGTATGTAAAAAATAAACTAAGAGGCTCTATATAGCGTTCAGTATATCTTTGTGGAGAATATTTTTTAAAACAATAAAGCTGTATTCGATGATTAATAATTGTTTTTATACTCTAATCACGAAGTATAAAAGACAACCCTCTACCTTTAACCCAATTTGCTAATAATTTTTTTGTTTTCTTATTCTTAAGAGTGTGATCCACGTTTGGTAGTTTTTAAAAAACACCGTTATGTTCGGCTGATGATTTTTAATCAATTTATCGATTATAGTAACGA
>NW_026093920.1:0-4487 GCF_024586455.1 Bactrocera neohumeralis | reverse complement strand
TGAAGAAGGCTAATGAACTTAAATATGTTAAGATAGTGATTTGAATCAACTCCATATCGATTGCTTAATGTAAATGTACAAGAAAATCGACTTTATACCTAAATATAAGATTGTCGAATTCTTCCAAATGCACTGCCGTTATGGCTTTATGTCAACTTCAGTAAGATGAAAAAGGTTAAATAACTTAAATATGTTAAATTAATGATTTACAGCAACTCAATATGGATTGCTAAATGTGAATATACTTTGAAAAATATAATTTATAGACCTCTTCTAAATGCACTGCTGTTATGGATTTATGTCAACTTCAGTAAGATAAAGAAGACTAATTAACTTAAATATGTTAAACTAATCATTTGCAGCAATTTAATATCGATTGCTAAATGTGAATATACAAAAAATCGACTTTATACCTTAATATAAGATTGTGGAATTCTTCTAAATGCACTGCCGTTATAACTTTATATCCACTTCAGTAAGATGAAGAAGGCTAATGAACTTAAATATGTTAAATTAATGATTTGAAGCAACTCCATATCGATTGCTAAATGTGTATATACAAGAAAATCGACTTTATACCTAAATATAAGATTGTCGGAATTCTTCCAAATGCACTGCCGTTATGGCTTTATACCAACTTCAGTAAGATGAAAAAGGTTAAATAACTTAAACATGTTACGGTTATGATTCCAAGCTTCAATATGGATTGCTAAATGAAATTATACAAGAAATATAAGATTATAGACCTCTTCTAAATGCAATATGCTGTTATGGATTTATGTCAAAAATCTTCAGCAAGATGAAAAAAGTTAATTAACTTAAACACGTTACGGTAATATGATTTCAAGCAATTCAATATCGATTGCTAAATGTGTATATACAAGAAAATGTACTTAATACCTAAATATAAGATTGTAGAATTCTTCCAAATGCACTGCCGTTATGGCTTCATGTCAACATAAGTAAGATGAAGAAGGTTAGTTAACTTAAACATGTTATTTAATTGGGTGCCCAGCTAAGGGAGAATCACACCACTGTATTTAGGTTTTAGGAGTCACCAGCACTTACGACTAATATTTCAAATTAAAAGCATTATTTTAGCGGTTAGGAAATAAGTGATAATTTATTTGTAATATAAACTCCGGTAAAAGGAAACTTATTCTAATAGGGAAACAAATGCGGGATCGATATAGAACGAAGCGATGTCAAAATAAGTAGTTCAGGATCACGGCTTATACAAGTTACGTAGAAGCGTTTTAGCTCTGCCCCAAAAGGGGGTATAAATTATTCGCTTAGGCCCACAGACGAGTCGTAATTATCAGCACGGGTGTGTGTATCGAAGTGCCGATGGTCGAATAGTTGACGATGCGAAAAAGTATGTTGATATGCGACGAGTGTATGGTGAAAAAGTCAAATCCTTTTTGTTGGTTTAGCGGCATGCGATGTCGTCGTGTGGTGACCGCTTGCTGGGTGTGGTGTCATCAGCTGTGGTGAATTGCACTGTGGCATTAGGATGCGCCAATTTTATCGGGAGAGGGTGGATGCTTAACTCATGTAAACATCCTGCCCGCTAGGCGAATATTTTGCCTAGTTTTATATATATAATCTGAGACATGTAATATGTAATGGTTTTATTAAAGAATTGTATTTTGTGTAAGTATTGGTGCTTGAGGTAGTAATTGCTTTTTGCGTGTTATGACGACTTATTGTATTATAGCAAAAGGTTGTTTGCTTGTATTAATTTGTTAGTGGTTATTTAAATTTCTTATTTCATCGGAATGGTATACCGGTTGTTTATTATTTGCCTTTTCTATGTTACTGGTAATTGTTTGCAAATTTTTTTTTTTTTTTTTATGATTGGCTTATTAAGGACAACTACTCCACGCCTGGCTCAGGTATGGCCAGAATTTGTGCTCCTTTGAAAACTTGCCCTGCGCTTATGTAGGTGCGATAAGGGCTAACTTTGCTTTTGGTAAGTCTAGGTGCGTCACAGTAACGCATTGGGCATATAGTGTACCCTTAACCTTAACTTTGAGTATATATAAAAATTATTTTTATTATTTGAAAATTATTAGGCACTAGTTTATGATAGATGTCGAATTTTCGACTTTTGAACCATTTTATTATATGTAATATTTCAGCGGCTGTGCATTAATTTGGCAAGTAGTAGCCTGCCACCGCTTAAAATTTTTTTCAGGATTATGTTTTTTTTTTCATTATTGGCGAAAATATCCTGCGGAACCGAAAAGTTACGAACATATATATGTTTTTTTGTATGAGGTTGTCAGAGGGAATCTGACCTTGTTTTTCCTACTTTTATATGGGGTATTAGAAAATTGTGGCTCTAGTGGTTGTCGTACGACGTTCCGGCCATTATTTGATCTAGTAGCTTTAGAGAAGTGCTCACAATACCGATCTTTTTATAGTTTTGTTTCTTATTGAGGAAGTTCCCTCAACATTCGAAATTTCCTTAATTGTTAATTAAGGTAGCTGTTTGTTTTATACTCAACTTTAGTTGGCATGGGTAACCAGTTCTTGTTCACTTTGTGTTTCGCTGTGCAGCATTTGAACTTTTTTGTGCCTTTGAGCAACATGGTGTCTCTTGGCAATTTTTCGAATTTTTGGTTTTCGGGATTTGCTTTTGCAATTATACCCGTGGTTCTTTGTGAATAAGCGCTTCTTTTGGGGTGAGATGAGATAGCTGCCGTAATGAAGTTAAATTTGCTTTTGCAATTTTTAAGATTGTGTGCATGGGACAAGCAGTTTGTACAGAATCCTTTTGATCTGACAAAGTTGTTCCTTTCGTTAATGTTTAATTTTTTGAACTTCTCGCAAGATATAAGTTTATGCCCTCTTTTACATAGTTCGCATGAAGTATGTTTTCGTTGTTCAGATGTGAACGATTGCGTTTTGTAAAAGTTTCTATTTGATTTGTTTTTGCTTCTAGCTTGAAGTCTATTTAAGCTTCCATTTTGGTCGTGTTTGTTCTTAGTTTTGATTATTTTTTCTTCTAACCTTTCCCGCAATTTCATATTAGGTGGTGAGTAAATCTTTCATTTCTTGCCACGTTGAGCACTCTTTTTCGTGATGAGAGAGCGATTGCTCACATAGAAGTAACGACTTTTCTGGCAATGCGGCGATGCAACTGTTTGCCAGAATTTGGTCCCAGCTGTCTGTGGGAATATTTAGTGTCGATCAAATCGACAAACAATTTGAAACAGTGGATTCTAGTTTGCTGAATTCTACACTTGTTTCTTTTCTTAATTTTTTTTGGCAAGTTCATGAAAAGTCGTTATTTGTTTATCTCACCTCCTGCTTTTTTGTACGCAATCCTGCTTTGTTTTGTCTGCCAAAGAACAAGGGGTATTGCCGGATATTTGCCAATTCGGACTTTGAAAAGATATGTGTATATGTATGTTTTAATATATGGACATATAGTATATATATATTTAGTGAAAATGATTTTTTGTATTCGGTTCCAACAAACGTAATTTTGTGAATTTAACTTAACCGTTCCGTTTAGTTATTTACGGAAAGTTACGATTACCTTTTTTTGAAAATTAATTAAAATTAATATTTTTAATAATTTGGTACCCAGTGTAGGGTATATAAAGAAATGCAGTTTCTATGCCGTATGTAAGCATAAGGTACGTTTCTATATTTTTCAATGGAAGGAGTTCGCGAAACGGAATTGAAAAAAGTTATTCTCTTTTGTGCTCTTATATGGATGTTCGTACGTAAGTAAATATGCACTGCAGTCCTGCTTATTACTTTATTAAGCATAAAGTGTACTGCCAGAACTTTGTAACCAGTAAATATTTTGAATTTTTCTTAACTTTGGGTAATTTGGTGTGTTTCAAGTACGAAAAAGTGTTTCTATATATATGTATATTTTGAAATATCTATATTACTCTAAACGGTATTTCGGCTTTTACCGTGTTTGGTAAAATTATATTATCTTTGGGCATATATCAAATAAATAAAGGACATAATACGCTCCTGTGTTTTCCAATAAGGGTTTTTTTGGGATATGTGTGTGCATTTGCAAAGTGTCTTTGCTCCTCTCCGAATGTTGGTTTGCTGTTCGCCTTGTTCAATTTCTGTTCACTGCCTGGCGACCTCTTTGCGCTGTTATGTTGTTTGTATGTTTGTATATTTGTTTTAATGCTCGCGCCCGTTTGTTTCGTTTTGTGTTTGTTTTATTGTTTAGGTATTTTTGCTTTTGGCGCCCGGTTTATATTTTAAGTATTTTATTGCTTTTTTTGCTTCTTTCGCCCGATGTGTGGTTTTGTTTGTTTAAATCTTTTTAAATTATTTCTGAGGTATGTTTTATATATGCGTATATACTGTCACTGCAGTTTTTGGATTTTGCTATTGTTTTGTTAGGTTCACTGCACTGTTTGTTTTTTTTTATACCGCAACAAAGCTGGGTAAAAGAGAGTATTATAGTTTTTGTTCATAACGGTTGTTTGTAAGTCCCAAAACCA
>NW_026093919.1:0-5600 GCF_024586455.1 Bactrocera neohumeralis | reverse complement strand
CCCCGAAAAAAAGAATACTCGTATCTCTTGCCAACAGGTGCTACTTCGGACTGAGTATTAGCCACGGCGAATATCGCATTCGATGGAACGAAGAGCTGTATGAGATATGCGACGACATTGACATAGTTCAGCGAAATAAAAGACAGCGGCTACGCTGGCTAGGTCATGTCGTCCGAATAGACGAAAGCACTCCAGCTCTGAGAGTATTCGACGCAGTACCCGCCGGTGGTGTCTTGTAAGGAGTTATCCTGCAAATGCGAGCGCATCTTTTTTCCGAGGGGTCACCGGAAATGGCGTCGCTATGGCCGAGTTTAAAATATTTTTTTCCAAAAATTTCAGAACTTCTTTGTTAGTAGTGTATGTTTGCAACAATAAAAAACTCTAATAAAATATTTAATTTTTTATATGAGAAGAAAATGTTTGGTAAAGGATGTGTTTTACCCGAGGTCATTACTCATGTAAACTCTTATATAAAAAGTATCGACTGTTCTCTGGTCAAGTATATTAGTTCTTATTTAAAACATAAAACGAATCCAACATGAAAGCACGTTAAACGCTAATTTCCCTATGTATCATGCCTAATTTGAGTATCATTATATGTAAAGTTTTAATTTTTTAATTAGCATAATATTTTAATTTATTTAAATTAATTAGCACAATTCTATGTAATTTAAATGAAACAAGTAAGGAAGGGCTAAGTTCGGGTGTCACCGAACATTTTATACTCTCGCATGGTAAAGTGATAATCGAGATTTCATTATCCGTCATTTACATATTTTTCAAATACCGTATTTGTGTAAAGTTTTATTCCGCTATCATCATTGGTTCCTAATGTTTATACTCGTATTATACAAAGAAGGCATCAGATGGAATTCAAAATAGCTTTATATTGGAAGAAGGCGTGGTTGTGAACCGATTTCAGCCATATTTCGTACATGTCATCAGGGTGTTAAGAAAACATTATATACCGAATTTCATTGAAATCGGTCTAGTAGCTCCTGAGATATGCTTCTTGGTCCATAAGTGGGCGGCGCCACGCCCATTTTCAATTTTTAAAAAAAGCCTGGGGGCAGCTACCTTCTGCCACTTCTTCCGTAAAATTTAGTGTTTCTGACGTTTTTTGTTAGTCGGTTAACGCACTTTTAGTGATTTTGAACATAACCTTTGTATGGGAGGTGGGCGTGGTTATTATCCGATTTCTTCCATTTTTGAACTGTATATGGAAATACCTGAAGAAAACGACTCTGTAGAGTTTGGTTGACATAGCTATAATAGTTTCCGAGATATGTACAAAAAACTTAGTAGGGGGCGGGGCCACGCCCACTTTTCAAAAAAAATTACTTCCAAATATGTCCCTCCCTAATGCGATCCTTTGTGCCAAATTTCACTTTAATATCTTTATTTATGGCTTAGTTATGACACTTTATAGGTTTTCGGTTTCCGCCATTTTGTGGGCGTGGCAGTAGGCCGATTTTGCCCATCTTCGAACTTAACCTTCTTATGGAGCCAAGGAATACGTGTACCAAGTTTCATCATGATATCTCAATTTTTACTCAAGTTACAGCTTGCACGGACGGACGGACAGACGGACGGACAGACGAGACATCCGGATTTCGACTCTACTCGTCGCCCTGATCACTTTGGTATATATAACCCTATATCTGACTCTTTTAGTTTTAGGACTTACAAACAACCGTTATGTGAACAAAACTATAATACTCTCGTTAGCAACATTGTTGCGAGAGTATAAAAAGCATTCATGCAAATCACAACAGATAAGCGCTGAAAATAACGAAAAACCCTACTACATGCTGTCGCAAATCTTCCACAGTAAATGTGTAAAAGATATTGCAAAGTACGTCCATACATATGTACACATGTATGTTTATGTAATGTATCTAAAGTATGCACTAATACACCAAACTGCATGCTGTGCAAAGGGGAGCACTCAGTTCTGAGCACGACTTGCCCTAAGTACATGGAGTTGCTAAAGACAACGAAAAAATGAGAATATTGCAGCTGAACTTAAATCACTGCGCTGCAGCGCAAGCACTGCTGCAACAAACCATAATAAAGCAACATTGATGTCGCCTTACTGAGTGAGCAATATTGCCAACGTTCGGAAAGTACCTGGATCACAGATATAAGTGGCAAAGCTGCAATATGGTCCTGCAACGGACAATCATTCACATCTTGCTGCAGAGAAGCAAAAAATGGGTTCACATGGGCGCAAATAGGAGGAATATATTTCGTAAGCTGTTATGCCCGTCCCAGCGCATCCATTAGAGAATTTGAAGACTTCCTCCTTGAATTATCTTTAGAAAGAAGATGCAAATCACCAATAATAATGGCAGGTGACTTTAATGCATGGTCTACTGCTTGGGGTAGCAGATGTTCAAACCATCGTGGGCGTCTGGTTCTAGAATTCCTGAGCCAAACCAACCTCACAATTATTAATAGTGGCACCAAAAATACCTATCAAAAAGGAACTAAAGGCTCTATAATAGACCTGATGTTTGCAAATGACGCACTTAGCAGACACATTGAAGTGGGAGGTGTCAGATCTGTTTTAGGCCCTCTTTTATGGAATCTAGTTTATGATGGGGTGCTAAGAATTCCACAGCCTAAAAACGTTAAGCTAATCGCATACGCGGACGACCTTATAGTGGTAGCAGTAGGTAAACAACTTGATGACCTACAAAATAAATGCAATGAATGCATAAATGGCCTACGCCAATGGTTTTCTTCCAAAAGTTTGGAACTGGCCGAGCACAAAACAGAGGTATTGCTCATAAGCACCAGGAAAATTGAGGAAAAAATAACTCTCACCATAGGAGAGTGCGTAATTACTTCACAACCACAGTTGAAGTATCTAGGGGTAATATTGGACGCCAAACTGAAATTCAAGCAGCACTTGGCAAACATAGCAAATAAAGCAAACAAGATTTACAACGCGTTATCAAGAATGATGGCAAATAGAGGCTGTGTGCGCTCCAGCCGCCGACTTCTAATCGCAACAGCTATAAGCTCAGTTATCCTATATGCAGCTCCAGTATGGATCCAGGCACTAAACATAAAAGCGTATGCCAAAACAATAAATGCGGTGCATAGACTCACAGCAATAAGGGTAACAAGTGCTTTCCGAACTATTTCCAGCGAAGCAGCTGAAGTACTAGCTAGTATGCCGCCCATAGACATCCAGGGTGACGAGCTCACAAGATTATATGAGCTATCAGCGCCAATTACAGAAACCCAAAAGAGAGAAGAGAGAAAGAAGAGCATAACTATATGGCAGCAACGGTGGCAAACCTCAACTAAAGGACGGTGGACCCACAGACTTATACCTGACATCCATACGTGGATAAGTAGACGACATGGGGACCTGGATTTCCACCTGACCCAAATATTAAGCGGGCATGGGTGCTTCAGAGGCTATCTATACAAATTTCAAAATGACGTCAGTCCGTATTGTTCGATGTGTGCGGAGTCCATAGAAGACTCTGAACACGTGTTTTCCATTGTCCTCGGTTTCGAAACATAAGAAAAAGGTTAGAAACCTCACTAGGTGGTAGCCTAACGGTGGAAAATTTGACTGCATTTATGTGTCAGTCCTCTGACAAATGGATAGCTGTTCGCGAAGCGGCAACTTCCATCATGACTACATTAAGACAGTTACAGCAGAGTAGGCGTTAGTCCGTCCGTGTTATAGAGGAGACTTAAAATGTCTTGTCACTCCCATGAAGTAATACCTTACCTGGTGGTTCCGTGGGAGTGTCTTGAGTTGGGAGTAGGTTAGGTTTAGCGGATTAAAGTTCCGCACTCCGGCTTTCGATGCTTCCTCCTACTATAAAAAAAAAAAAAAATAAAAAAATGTATGTTTATGTACTCTTATGCCTGTAATTGTGTTTACATATAATTACAAAGAGAAACACTTTACTGTTATTCGGTTTGCTTACACAGCATATTTACCAATAATTACATATATGAAATATGTATATACTTTATGCTATAAGTATGTGTAGGTATAGCAACATAACAGTTATTATTTGGACGCTTCCGCCGTATTGCTGCACGCCTGTGCTTTTGCCATTTGTATGCGAAGTCTTGTGTGCCGCGCCGCACTCTTACGCACTCGCAACTCTAAAAGCTCACTTGGAGCAAGAACAGCAAACGCAGCAGCACGGTGCCGGCGACTTCGTGACGCACAAGCAATTGCGTACCTATAATTATGTATATACATACATACATATAGTATATACAACAGAACAGCCGTCAGCTAACAGTAGGCATCCCGACAACACAATTTTACACACAAGTGTTGGTATATAGTATATGTTTATGAGTATTGATGTAATACATACATATATTGAACACTATCAATGGTTGCTTGCTCTGGCGTCACACGCACTCGCCACTTTGTCTGTTCATAAAAATATTAAGCGAGCCCATTTTCCAATTTACAAATGAAGCGCCTGTTTGCCGCGCTGACTGCCTTTTTGGCTTTTGTGGTGAAATATTTATATACATGGCATATACACAAATATTTGCATACATATGTACATTCATTCATACATACTTATATTTGTTCCGAATGAAGTAGCAAAGACAAATAAAAATAGCTCACTGTTCAAAATCACCGTATGTTGTTTAGTAACTGTTGTTGTTTTTGTTGTGTGTGTTTTATTTAATTCACTCGTGCTTAGTTTATGAAAGGCAATAGAATTTCTTGCGCATGCGCTGCAGTCAACGTCCTTGATAGGACAAATAGAGCAAGTTGTAAATTACTGGGATAGCTGTGGAATCAACATGGCTTAAGGCATATTGTCTTGGGTAGCAGGTTAAAGGAAATCGCACTTTTTGAAACACCGATAATTGTTCACTTTTTATGAATTAATTTCATTTTTGCATTTTGTTTAAATTAATGAAAATTCTGTTACACAGAAAAAGGGCTCTGTTTAGTGAAGCTTAATATTATAATTTATAATGATACAAATACTACCGGTGGTTGTTGTTGTGTTGGCAAATTCTATCGAGTTGACTGTTCTTGGCCCGATTAAAATCTGGGTCCGTTTAGATTTCGTAAACCCGACTGTCGTGGGAACGGTGGTTGATGCGCTATTGCTTCGTTAAGTTTCGCTTTTTAGACAAAAAATATTCATTACTTTTACATAAAAACTTGTTACAAAATAGCATTTTATTGTTAATAGGTATCTGTTGGCAATATTATTTTGGCAAAAAAGCTGTTGATTAAATAACTGCTTTAAAAAAATCTTAGACGCTCCATAGCATGATTTAAGTAGCAAATAAGTTGCTTAAATTCTGACTAATTCGATGAAAATACTTCGTTCATCAAAATACAATTTAAATATAAACGCAATATTAGTCTTAAAGCGCTCTTTCTGTTCTACTGGAGCAATTTTCTAATTATATCCCTCACCGTCAAATTAGGGACTGATCCGCTTTGATTTCGACCACACAAAACTCGGAACCATGTTTTTTTTAACTCATAAATTATAACTTTATGCCCTGTTCTTTTCTATTTCGACAACAATTTGACAGCCTCGTGTTGTCCACTCCACCACTTTTTATCCCTTTGAATT
>NW_026093918.1:0-3052 GCF_024586455.1 Bactrocera neohumeralis | reverse complement strand
GATAATTTTTTTGGTATGTCGATTTTTTTTAAATATCCCTTTAGCAGTCGATATTTAGTTGCTTTAAACCCCATTAATTTAAATTTTTTGGAATTTACCTTCTTCTTTCCAGTAAGGACAAAACCCAAAAAAGGCAGTGCTTTTGGGAAGAATTCGGATAACTATATTCGGGTAAAAAGTCGATTTTTTTTATATACACATTTAGGTCGATATTGGGGCTTTAAATTTTTAATTTAAATCTTTAAGTTAATTTCCCTTTTTTCCATTTACTGAAAACATAAATCCAAAAAGGCAGAGATTTGGGAGAATTGACAACCAAGTTCAAGTAAAAAGTTTTATTTTCTTTATATAAATTAAGAGGTAGATGCGGGGAGTTGTTTTAAATCTTTTTATTTAACTTTTTTGGTTAATTTACCTTTTTTTCATCTTATTGAATTTGGGACAAAAAGGGAAAACGGCAAGGGATTTAAAGAATTCGGGTAATTTTCAATTCAGGTATAATCTTTTTTCTTGTATATACACATTTAGCAAGTCGATTTTGGGTTTTCCAAATCTTTAAATTTTAAATTTTTAAGAATTAACCTTTTCATTTTTACGAAGTTGAATAAACCCCGAAACTTTTGGGAAAAATTTCGAAATTTATAATCGGGTTTTAAAAGTCGTTTTTTTTTGTATAAAATTAAGCTTTTAAAAATTATTGTTGATGTCATTAATTTAACATCTTTAAAATTTCCCCTTTATTTTAAATAAGGTTGAAAAAAGGGCCATAAGGCAGTGCATTTTGGGAATTCAGAACCCTCATTTCAGGAAGATTTTGTTTTTCTTGTATATACTTTTTTTAGAAATGATTTTTAGTTGTTTAAATATTAATTTAACATTTTAAGAATTTATCTTCTTCATCTTACTGAAGTTGACATAAAGCCACAACACAGGTTTTTAAAAATTCAAAAACCCATATTCAGGTATAAATTTGTTTTTTTGTTTTCAAATTAAGTGAAATTTATTTTTGTTATAATAAATTTTTTAAGTCTTTATGTTAATTTACCTTTTCATTTTCCTGGGTTGACATTAAAGCCATGGAAAACAAAGAAATTCATAATTTTATAACGGTATAAAGTCGATTTTTTTGTATATAAAAATTTTTAAAAGGGGGAAATTTTTTAGGTTTTAAATTCATTAATTTAACATCTTTAAGAATTAACCCTTCTTCACCCTTATTGAAGTTGACAAAGGGGCCAAAGGCAGGATTTGGAAGAAATTCATAACCCTTTTCGGGAAAAAGTCGATTTTCTTGATAAAACCATTTAGCTAAAATTGATTTTTTTTAAAATCTTTATTTAAACATTTTAAATTTAACTTTTTCATCTTCCCCAAATTTAAATCAAAATGCTTTTAAAGAATTGAAAACCCTTAATTTTTCGGCATAAAGTCGATTTTCTTGTAATGTTTTTTAGAGTCGATATTGAGTTCAAAAAATTTTAACCCCCCTTTAATTAATTTTTCCCTTTTTTCATTTACGAAGGGGTAAAGCCATAAGGAAGGGGTTTTGGGAAAAATTTCCAGTAACCCATATTCAGGTATAGAGTCGTTTTTTTGGGTATTACAAAATTTTAGCATTTTGATATTATTCCCTTTAAATCATTAATTTAAGTCTTTAATTAAATTTCCTTTTTCCCCTTTTACTGAAGGACATAAAGCCAAAAGGAGTGCATTTGGAAAATTTCGAAACTTATTTTCGGTATAAAGTCGATTTTTTGTAATAAATTTGAGCATATTGAGTTGTTAAAATCATTAATTTAACATTTTTAAGTTAATTAACCTTCTTCACTTATTAAGTTGACATAAAGCCATCGGCGTGCATTGGGGAACGAAACAATTGGTATAAAGTCGATTTTCTTGATATCCATTAAGCAGTCGATATTGAGTTTTTTTAATCATTTTTTTAACATTTTAATTAAATTTTACCTTCTTCATCTTACTGAATTTGACATCCCTAACGGCGGGCATTTGGAAGAATCGAATCTTATTTTTCGGTTTAAAAGTCGATTTTCTTGTATATCCATTTAGCAGTCGATATTGAGTTGCTTTAAACTTTTTAAATCTTTGAAATTTTACCTTCTTCATCTTACAATTGACATAAACCCAAAGGCAGTGTTTTTAAAGAATTGAAACTATTTCAGGTATAAAGTTTTTTTTCTTGTATATAATTTTAGCAGTCGTTTTTTTAGTTCTTAATCTTTAAATTTTAAAATCTTTGTTAATTCCTTCTTCATCTTAGGGAAAAAAGATAAGGCAGTGATTTGGAAGAATTCATAATTTATCGGGATAAATGATTTTCTTGAATTAAAATTTTAGAGTCGATTTTTAGTTGTTAATCATTAATTTAACATCTTTGTTAATTTACCTTCTTATCTTATGAAGTTGACCCAAAAATGGCAGTGTTTTGGGAAAAGAATTCAGAATTTATATTCAGGTATAGAGTGATTTTCTTGTATATACACATTTAGAGTGATATTGAGTTGTTTTAAAATCATTAATTTAACATTTTTAAATTAATTTACCTTCTTCATCTTACTGAAGTTGAATAAACCCACCCAGTGCTTTTGGGAAGAATTCGATAATCTCAATTCAGGTATAAAGTAAATTTTTTCTTGTTATACACTTTTGCAGTCGATATTTAGTGTCTAAACAAAATTTAAGTTTTTGTTAATTTCCTTCTTCATCTTTAAGGGAATAAAGTAAGGATGTTTTTGGGAATTGATAATCTCATATTCAGGTATAAAGTCGATTTTCTTGTATATACACATTTGACGATATTTGTTGTTTTAAATTTAATTTAAATCTTTGAATTTACCTTTTCATCTTAGTGAATTTGACAAAACCATAACGGCAGTGCATTTGGGAGATTTCGACAATCTCATATTCAGGTATAAAGTCGATTTTCTTGTATATACAAATTTAGCAATCCATATCGACTTGCTTCTCATCATTGACTTAACATATTTAAGTGAATTATATTTTTCATCTTACTGAAGTTGACATAAATCCATAA
>NW_026093917.1:0-5585 GCF_024586455.1 Bactrocera neohumeralis | reverse complement strand
TTTCATAAGAAAAATGTAGTTTTTCTACTACGTTTGAAATGCAAACCGGCACTAGTAGTCTTTGAAAAAAATCGAAGCAGGCTAAGGCAGAGATTGTAAAGTATAGAGTAGGTTCAGGTTCGATATCGAACATTTGTTAGATACAAAGTAAGGAATTCGCCGCATTTGTCTGCGTCGATATGTATGCAAGCTCATACGTATGCATACATATTTACGCTAGAGTGTTGGCGAAGCTGTTACAGCGGCAAGGGAAGCGGTCAATAGGCGGCCATTCGTTTATTTTTTTCGGCACAGCTTGGATTTTCTATTATCACGCAAGTGCTGAACCAATGAGCGCGACAGATATTAGAACACACACGTTCTTAGGGACACAGGTATTAAGGCAGCTGCACAACTACATAACTGTGTCCCTAAGAACGTTTGTATTTTAATATTTGACAGATGTCGCTTGCAGTCTGTCGTGCTCAATGTGTTCAGCACTTGACTCTTTGACAAAACGCAAGTTTCGGCCATTGGTTGACCGTGACAACGGAGATGCGAAAGAAGCGTGCGACACTTGTTATTATGAATGTATGTACATATGTTTATGGCTCGCATTTGCTTTCGTAAACATACAGACAAATGTGCCAAAGAAATAATATACATACATATGTACATATGCATGTGTCATAGAAATTCTATTGGTACAAATTTGGAAATGATAACGAAATAATGCGAATATGCATATTTCATGAAGGTCATCAATTTTCTTCTTCACTTTTTAATAGTCGAAATAAATATAATTTATTTGAAATATTAATTTATTTAAGAATTAAATTAAAGAAAAATGAAATTAAAATAACGTTTCCTAATTTTTCCTGATTTTGTAAAAATAATTAAAATTTTTACCATTTTCCAGAAAGCAATGGTTCATATAATACAATATAATCACGCATATGTGACTCAGAGAATGCTTTGTATATTTTTCATCAAAGCATTTCTCTTTATTTATTCTGGCATGAATTCAGTCGTTTTACATATATTTTTGCCACTGCACGTGCTCAATTCTGCTAAATAGCAGCGACAACGGCGAATTCCTTACTTTGATTCTATCGGCTCTGTTAGCCGCCAAATCGAACATCATATAGAATTCAATTTGCATCTTCTCTATACTTTACATTCTCTGGCTGAGGCAACAGTTTTCATACGTAAATTGAAAACTTTTGATTTTTTTATGAAATTTATATGCCATGGAAAAATGGTGTATAAGGAGGCATGTTTGGAAAGCAAATTCACTGCCACTTTGGTTCACGTTGAATAGACATCCTTTGTTTTTGTAGTGCCAAATTGCTTTCTTATTTTGGTGAGAAAATATTTTTTTATTTTAATACTAAAATTCCTTTCCTAATTGCAAAATTTTTGTATTTTTTTAAATTTTTTTTTGATATTACATTTTCATATGTATGTATGTATGTGACATACATGTATAACTTTTTCTTACTTCTCTTATTTTCTTTCGAATTATCACTGATAAACAGGCTGTTCTATATACGCTTTTTGCATATGTACTGTGGTTTTTAGTACCCTTTACATTCTCTGGCTCAGTCGCGCGGTCGGCTCCTTACGCAGCGGACGCTACCGATATTGAACATTTAGATTTTTCCATAGAACACATTTCAGATAGAGCACATTTTCTTTCTATCGGTTAGGAGTTATTTTCAAAACTGCGCATAAATTACTTGATTAAACCTTGGCAGTTTATTTTTATAGCAGTGTCACACTCTTTTTAAAGCACCTATTTAAGTATTGTATGTATTTTTTTATGAAAACTTCTATTCAATAAACTGTTCATATTAAAATCAAATTAATTCTTATTTATTTTACTTGAAAATCAAAACTTTCAAACAATTATGCCTAAAAAAAAGGTCCCAGTTATCTCAACATAGCTCCCAAGCGAGATTAGCAAAGATTCGGCGTGTTGGAGAATCATCTTCAGAATATTCTGATCGACTCGAAAGTCAAAGAGAATATGCATCACAATCACAGGCCAGAGAATCTAGCGCCGAACGCTGGCAGCGACTTGCTGAGAATAGAGAGCGAATCTCGCAAGCTCGCGCAAGGGAAAGTAGCGCCGATCGTTCGATTCGTCTTGGAAATCAAAACATCAGATCGTCAAAGGTTCGCGAAATACAGTCGAGCGCAGAACGCGCGCAACGCTGCTGAAAATGTGCCGATTTGGTCTTTGAATATATAATATCTAATTAATTATTAATATGCGCTTTGGCTACTAATTCTTGGTTTTTATTTCTTTTATTTTGTCCGTATATATTGTAATTATTACTGTTATATTATAATTTTTTTTTTGTTTTTAATTAACAGGATGTAATTTTTTCCTTATTAAATGGTTGCATTTACCGCACCGAAATTTTTTCCGAAATATTTAAATCGTAATTTAAAATTTAATTTATTTATGTACTCGTACCCTATGTACGTTATATGTATGTATGTACATATATGCCGGCATAGGCAAATTGTATGCAACGTGTGCGTATATATTTTTTTTTGCCACGTAACGCAGGAGAAAAATATTGTTTAAAATTTATACATACAATGTGTGTATTCCACCGTGTGTAAGCGTATATATTATTTTGCCGTACGAATAACGCAGGAGAAGAAAATTGGTTAGATGCAGGTATGCACTCTAAGTACACATGAGAAGATATGTAATTTTGCAGAAATTTATAATTATTATTTATACATACATATGTGTGTATGTTGTTTTCCAACTTTGGTTGGTACTTATATGTCAATATATGTATAAATAAATATAAAATATGAATATAAGTATTTGCATAGATGTATGTTGTATTTTATTATTTTTATTTTTTTCTTTTACGGATCGAATTTGTCCAAGCTTACTATTTGCGCAATCCTGCTTATACTTTTGGAGTATAAGGGGTATTGCCGGAAAACGGGGTCAAGTGTATACTTGAAAAATTTTTTATTTTTATTTTTTCTTTTTAATTTGTGTGTTTGGATACACAAGGGTAAGCGTAAATAGGACCTTTTGTATTAGATATGCATATGCCAGTATATATATAATTATATTATAGTATATACTGTTCATACATATATGTGCATGTACAAATATATATAGCGTACCAAACTGTTCTTAGGTTTCCCGGAAATTAACCGTAAGTTGAAACAGTTTGGCAGCAACCGTTCTTTTAAAATGTTAACCGACTTGAATATAGTTTTTATGTATACTCGTATAAACTGTATCTGTTAACCAACATACAAATATGACAATATAATTTTTAAATAAAAAGTGGAGTCGATACAACTCACTTTGAGCCGCTTCAAGGGGCTAAGGGATGTTTCTGCAGATAAAGGTGGGGGGGATATGCCGATGCCTGTGATCCGTTTCCTTCCGTTTTTTATGTTTTTTGGTTTCCGAACTGCTTCTTGTTGTGCTGTTGCCGCTTATGGTTTCCTTTCCTCTTTGTTTTTTTATTATTTATTATTAAAATTTGTTCTTTTTCTTTAAATTAATTTTTTATTGTTTTCGCGCCCGATTATTGCACTATCATTAAAACGCGCCCGTCTTTGATATTTGTGGCACTTTTATTATCCGCGCCCGGTTCCTGAAGGTTTTTTTTTTTTAACTTTCGGCTTTTGCCACACAATCTTTAAACTTTATAATATTTTGATCACTTCATTTGTGAATATATATATATATATGTATGTATATGGGTTCAGTTTTTTTTTTGTTTTTGTAATTGCACGTTAGGGTTTTTGTTTTTTTTCCTTTATACTTTTTTTTTCGTACTTTGATACAACGGTACGGAACCGCTACGTGTTTTCCGCTTCCAAACTGTTTTTTTTTTGTTGGGTTTGTATGTATGTACTTGCTACTGCACTTTAATTGTCCACTTGAGGATTTTTTTGTTTGTTTTTTATGTAAGAATGTATGTATTTGTCATTAAACTTTCACTTACAATATTTTTTTGTATATATGTACATATATTGTACTAAATTTTGTATATGTGCATCTGTGTATATGTCGGCTCACTGCATGAATTTTTTATTATTATTTTTTTTCCAAATAGTGCCGTTCTTTGCGGCTCGAAGGACCAATGCTTTAATCACTGCGGAACTGACTTACCATTTGTTACCTTTTGTGGTTTTCTTTTTAAATGAAAGCCGGTTTTATCTCCTTGTTCGTGTATTTGTTTCAGTAAAAAGTAATTTCACTTAATTTGTAAGGTGTCACTAACACTAGACAGTATGGTTATTTATTCAAATAATGATGATCCGCACACAATAAGCGATTTAAGTAAGCTTCCTCAGTGAATTTCACTAGACAGGCGACTAAGGCTCATTTAGCCAACGTGCAACAAATTTTTCGGCACTAGCAGGTAATTCATTATTTTCTTCTACTTCTTCTTCTTCATCGTCTTCTTCATCATCCTCATAGTCCGCATAATCAGGTAATACTTCTGCGGCACTTTGCGAAACTTCAGCATCGTCATCAGCAATTTCAACGTCATTGATTTGAATTTCTTCTTCGTCTTCTGAGTCAAAGTCATAGGGGCGTCATCGTCACAAATTTCATCAAATAAAGGTATATATGATTCTCGCTGTTCCTCAGTTATCCAGGATAATAAAAAAAAATTAGTATATGTTTACATTGTTGCTTATTTTACATTTTTTACCTTCTATATGCTGCACTTGATAAATATTCGTTTCTTCTTGAAGTCATTTCGTATCCAGTTATTTATGGTTTCAGTTATATTTATTTTCACTTCTTACAGTTTTGAGCACCAAAACCATAATGAAAATATCAACAGGCAGCATTTATAACAACACCTCGTGTGAAAACAACCCTTGCAGCTGCATATAAAATACAAAAACCAGTTATACCAGTGTATTTGCTACCTACGTACCCATACCTTGCGCGACCTTTTTGCACATATCTTTTGAACCAGGTAGAATATTTCAATGAAATAAAAACCAAAATGTGTATTCGTTGTTACTCTACAAGTATATTATTATAAATTATATTATTTTGCTTTGCATTTATCAGGACAACAACAAAAACAAAAATCCACTGTTGCATGTCCTGACTTTATTTGCCCATATCGCTGGAACCAGTAGGAAAATTCGAATGAAACAAAAGACAAAATACTTGTTATATATTAAAATATACATTAAAAAAAAATCATAGAAATCGGTTGAATAAGCATTGAAAAAACCACAAAATAAGGTCCCGGGTACAAACGTATCCCGGGTGTGTGTTTACGTGGTATTTTCTGGGTGTGTGTTCTAGGGTTAAACAATTTCTACTTATTTACGTACTATATATGTAAATACAACAAATGTACATACCTGTATAAGCGCCATTTTGAATTCAGCCATTCATGTCAGCTATGCTGATGGCAGTCACTGTTGTTAGGACGGGCCGCGGCGTTATGCAGTTATGCAGTGTGTCGTTAAAGCATATTCATTTCGCAGTATCTATGGTGAAAATTGTAGTATAGCGGAATATTAGTAGTCAAATATATATTTTTAGAAAATATTAAATATTTTTTTAAATATATAACATT
>NW_026093916.1:0-12092 GCF_024586455.1 Bactrocera neohumeralis | reverse complement strand
TAAGTTAATGATTTAAGTAACTCGATATCGACCGCTAAATGTATATACAAGAAAATCGACTTTATACCTGTATATAAGATTGTCGAATTCTTCCAAATGCACTGCCGTTACGGCGTTACGTTAACCTCGGTAAGATAAAGAAAGCTAATTAACTTATATATGTTAAATTAATGATTTGAAGCAACTCAATATCGACTGCTAAATGTGTATATTCAAGAAAATCGACTTTATGTCTAAATATTGGATTGTAGAATTCTTCCAAATGCACTGCCGTTATGGCTTTATGTCAACTTCAGTAAGATGAAGTAGGTTAATTAACTTAAATATGTTAAGTTAATGATTTAAAGCAACTCAATATCGACTGCTAAATGTATATATACAAGAAAATCGACTTTATACCTGTATATAAGATTGTCAGATTTTTCCAACTGCATTGCCGTTATGGCCTTATGTCAACTTCGGTAAGACGAATAATGTTATTTAACTTAAGTATGTTAAAATTAATTATTTGAAGCAACTCAACATCGATTGCTAAATGTGCATATATATAAGAAAATCGACTTTATGCCTGAATATAAGATTGTCGGATTCTTCCAAATGCACTGCCGTTATGGCTTTACGTCAACTTTAGTAAGATGAAGAAGGTAAATTAACTTAAATATGTTAAATTAATGATTTAAAGCAATTCAATATCGACTTCTAAATGTGTATATACAAGAAAATCGACTTTATACCTGAATATAAGATTGTCGAATTCTTCCAAATGCATTACCGTTATGGCTTTATGTCAACTTCAGTAAGATGAAGAAAGTTAATTAACTTAAATATGATAAATTAATGATTTAAGGTAATTCAGTATCGACTGCTAAATGTATATATACAAGAAAATCGACTTTATACCTGAATATAAAAATGTCGAATTCTTCCAAATGCCCTGCAGTTATGGCCCTTTAACAACTTTAGTAAAATGAAGAAAGTTAATTAACTTAAATATGTGAAATTAATGATTTAAGGCGATTCAATATCGACTGCTAGATATGAATATAAGATTGTCAACTTCAGTAAGATGAAGAAGTATAATTAACTTAAATATGATAAATTAATGATTTAAGGCAATTCAATATCGACTCTTAAATGTGTATATACAAGAAAATCGACTTTATACCTGAATATAAGAATGTCGAATTCTTCCAAATGCACTACCGGTATGGCTTCATGTAAACTTCAGTAAGATGAAGAAGCATAATTAACTTAAATATGATAAATTAATGTTTTAAGGCAATTCAGTATCGACTGCTAAATGTATATATACAAGAAAATCGACTTTATACCTGAATATAAAATTGTCGAATTCTTCCAAATGCGCTGCCGTTATGGCTTTATAACAACTTCGGTAAGATGAAGAAGGCTAATTAACTTAAGTATGTTAAAATAATTATTTGAAGCAACTCAACATCGATTGCTAAATGTGCATATATATAGCCAAATCGACTATATACCTGAATATAAGAATGTCGGATTTTTCCAAATGCACTGCCGTTATGGTTGATGTCAACTTCGGTAAGACGAAGAAGGCTTATTAACTTAAAATAGTTAAATTAATGATTTGAAGCAACTCAGTATCGATTTCTGAATGTGTACACACAAGAAAGTTGACTTTATACCTGAACATAAGATTGTCGATTTCTTCCAACTACATTGCCGTTATGGCTTTATGTCAACTTCAGTAAGATGAAGAAGGTTATTTAACTTAATTATGTTAAATTAATGATTTAAGGCAATTCAATATCGACTGCTAAATGTGTATATACAAGAAAATCGACTTTATACCTGAACATAAGAATATCGAATTCTTCCAAATGCACTGCCGTTATGGCTTTATGTCAACTTCAATAAGATGAAGAAGTTTAATTAACTTAAATGTGTTAAGATAATGGCTTATGCAACTCAATATCGACTGATAAATGTGTATATACAAGAAAGTCGATTTTATACCTGTATATAAGATTGTCGAATTCTTCCAAATGCGCTGCCGTTATGGCTTTTTGTCAACTTCAGTAAGATGAAGAAAGTAAATTAACTTAATTATGTTAAATTAATGATTTAAAGCAATTCAATATCGACTGCAAAATGTGTATATACAAGAAAATCGACTTTATACCTGAATATAAGAATGTCGAATTCTTCCAAATGCATTGCCGTTATGGCTTTATGTCAACTTCAGTAAGATGAAGAAGGTTAATTAACTTAAGTATGTTAAATTAATGATTTGAATCAACTCAATATCGATTGCTAAATGTGTATATACAAGAAAATCGACTTTATACCTGAATATAAGAATGTCGGATTCTTCCAAATGCACTGCCGTTATGGCTTTATGTCAACTTCGGTAAGATGAAGAAGGCTAATTAACTTAAAAATGTTAAATTAATGATTTGAAGCAACTCATTATCGACTGCTAAATGTGTATACACAAGAAAATCGACTTTATACCTGAATATAAGGATTGTCGAATTCTTCCAAATGCACTGCCGTTATGGCCTTATGTCAACTTCAGTAAGATGAAGAAGGTAAATTAACTTAAAAATGTTAAATTAATGATTTAAGCAACTCAATATCGATTGCTAAATGTGTATATATAAGAAAATCGACTTTATACCTGAATATAAGAATGTCGAATTCTTCCAAATGCACTGCATTTTTGGCCCTACGTCAACTTCGGCAAGATGGAGAAGGCCAACTAACTTATATATGTGAAAGTAATGATTTAATGCAACTCAATATCGACTGCTAAATGTGTATATACAAGAAAATCGACTTTATACCTGAATATAAGATTGTCGAATTCTTCCAAATGCACTGCCGTTATGGCTTTTGTCAACTTCAGTAAGATGAAGAAGGTTAATTAACTTAAATATGTTAAATTAATGATTTAAGGCAACTCAATATCGACTGCTAAATGTGTATATACAAGAAAATCGACTTTATACCTGAATATAAGATTGTCGAATTCTTCCAAATGCACTGCCGTTATGGCTTTATGTCAACTTCAGTAAGATGAAGAAGGCTAATTAACTTAAATATGTTAAATTAATGATTTAAAGCAACTCAATATCGACTGCTAAATGTGTATATACAAGAAAATCGACTTTATACCTGAATATAAGAATGTCGTTATGGCTTTATTCAACTTCTTGAAAGATGAAGAATGTTGCTTAATATGTTAAATTAATGATTTGGCTTTAAATGTCAACTTCAGTAAGATGAAGAAGGTTAATTAACTTAAAAATGTTAAATTAATGATTTAAAGCAACTCAATATCGACTGCTAAATGTGTATATACAAGAAAATCGACTTTATACCTGAATATAAGATTGTCGAATTCTTCCAAATGCACTGCCGTTATGGCTTTATGTCAACTTCAGTAAGATGAAGAAGGTTAATTAACTTAAATATGTTAAATTAATGATTTAAAGCAACTCAATATCGACTGCTAAATGTGTATATACAAGAAAATCGACTTTATACCTGAATATAAGATTGTCGAATTCTTCCAAATGCACTGCCGTTATGGCTTTATGTCAACTTCAGTAAGATGAAGAAGGCTAATTAACTTAAATATGTTAAATTATTGATTTGAAGCAACTCAATATCGACTGCATAATGTGCATATTCAAGAAAATCGACTTTATATTAGAAGATAAGATTGTCAATTGTTAATTAACTTCAATATGTTAAATTAGTGATTTAGGGCATCTCAATATCGACTGCTAAATATGTATATACAAGAAAATCGACTTTTTACCTCAATATGAGATTACCGAATTTTTCCAAATGCACTGCCGTTATGGCTTTATGTCAACCTCGGTGAGATTAAGAAGGCTAATTAACTTAAATATTTGATGTTAATGATTTGAAGCAATTCAATATCGATTGCTAAATGTGTATATACAAGAAAATCGACTTTATACCTAAATATAAGAAGGTGGAATTCTTCCAAATGCACTGCCGTTATGGCTTTATATACACTTCAGTAAGATGAAGAAGGTTAATTAACTTAAAGATGTTAAATTAATGATTTAAGGCAATTCAATATCGACTGCTAAATGTGTATATACAAGAAAATCGACTTTATACCTGAATATAAAATTGTCGAATTCTTCCAAATGCACTGCCGTCATGGCTTTATAACAACTTCAGTAAGATGAAGAATGTTAATTAACTTAAATATGTTAAAATAATGATTTGAAGCAACTCAATATCCATTGCTAAATGTGCACAACTTCAGTAAGATGAAGAAGCATAATTAACTTAAATATGTTAAACTAATGATTTAAAGTAACTCGATATCGACTGATAAATGTGCATATATATAAGAAAATCGACTTTATGCCTGTATATAAGATTGTCAGATTTTTCCAAATGCACTGCCGTTATGGCTTTATGTCAACTACAGTAAGATGAAGAAGGTTAATTAAATATGATAAATTATTGATTTAAAGCAACTCAATGTCTACTGCTAAATGTGCACAACTTCAGAAAGATGAAGAACCATAATTAACTTAAATATGTTAAATAAATGATTTAAAGTAACTCAATATCGACTGCTAAATGTGTATATACAAGAAAATCGAATTTATACCTGAATATAAGATTGTCGAATTCTTCCAAATGCACTGCCGTTATGGCTTTATAACAACTTCGGTAAGATGAAGAAGGTTAATTAACTTAAGTATGTTAAAATAATTATTTGAAGCAACTCAACATCGATTGCTAAATGTGCATATATATAGCCAAATCGACTATATACCTGAATATAAGAATGTCGGATTTTTCCAAATGCACTGCCGTTATGGTTTATGTCAACTTCGGTAAGACGAAGAAGGCTTATTAACTTAAAAATGTTAAATTAATGATTTGAAGCAACTCAGTATCGATTTCTGAATGTGTACACACAAGAAAGTTGACTTTATACCTGAACATAAGATTGTCGATTTCTTCCAACTACATTGCCGTTATGGCTTTATGTCAACTTCAGTAAGATGAAGAAGGTTATTTAACTTAAGTATGTTAAAGTAATGATTTAAGGCAATTCAATATCGACTGCTAAATGTGTATATACAAGAAAATCGACTTTATACCTGAACATAAGAATATCGAATTCTTCCAAATGCACTGCCGTTATGGCTTTATGTCAACTTCAATAAGATGAAGAAGGTTAATTAACTTAAATGTGTTGAGATAATGGTTTATGCAACTCAATATCGATTGCTAAATGTGTATATACAAGAAATCGATTTTATACCTGAATATAAGAATAACGAATTCTTCCAAATGCACTGCCGTTATGGCTTTATGTCAACTTCAATAAGATGAAGAAGGTTAATTAACTTAAATGTGTTAAGCTTATGATTTTAAGCAACTCAATATCGACTGCTTAATGTGTATATACAAGTAAATCGATTGTATACCTGAATATAAGATTGTCGAATTCTTCCAAATGCACTGTCGTTATGGCTTTTTGTCAACTTCAGTAAGATGAAGAAGGTTAATTACTTTAAATGTGGTAAATTAATGATTTAAGGCAACTCAATATCGACTGCTAAATGTGTATATACAAGAAAATCGACTTTATACCTGAATATAAGATTGTCGAATTCTTCCAAATGCACTGCCGTTATGGCTTTATGTCAACTTCAGTAAGATGAAGAAGGTAAATTAACTTAAATATGTTAAATGAATGATTTAAGGCAATTTAATATCGACTGCTAAATGTGTATATACAGGAAAATCGACTTTATACCTGAATATAAGACTGTCGAATTCTTCCAAATGCACTGCCGTTATGGCTTTATATCAACTTCAGTAAGATGAAGAAGGTTAATTAACTTAAAGATGTTAAATTAATGATTTAAAGCAACTCAATATCGACTGCTTAATATGTATATACAAGAAAATCGACTTTATACCTGAATATAAGATTGTCGAATTCTTCCAAATGCATTGCCGTTATGGCTTTATATCCACTTCAGTAAGATGAAGAAGGTTAATTAACTTAAATAAGTGAAGTAAATGATTTGAAGAAACTCAATATCGATTGCTAAATGTGCATATATAAGAAAATCGACTTTATACCTGAATATAAGATTGTCGAATTTTTCCAAATGCACTGCCGTTATGGCTCTATGTCAACTTCAGTAAGATGAAGAAGGTAAATTAACTTAAAAATGTTAAATTAATGATTTAACGGCAACTCAATATCGACTGCTTAATGTGTATATACAAGAAAATTGACTTTATACCTGAATATAAGATTGTCGAATTCTTCCAAATGCATTGCCGTTATGGCTTTATGTCCACTTCAGTAAGATGAAGAAGGCTAATTAACTTAAAAATGTTAAATTAATTATTTGAAGCAACTCAACATCGATTGCTAAATGTGCATATATATAAGAAAATCGACTTTATACCTGAATATAAGAATATCGAATTCTTCCAAATGCACTGCCGTTATGGCTTTATGTCAACTTCAGTAAGATGAAGAAGGTTAATTAACTTAAATATGTTAAATTAATGATTTAAAGCAACTCAATATCGACTGCTAAATGTGTATATACAAGAAAATCGACTTTATACCTGAATATAAGATTGTCGAATTCTTCCAAATGCACTGCCGTTATGGCTTTATGTCAACTTCAGTAAGATGAAGAAGGTTAATTAACTTAAATATGTTAAATTAATGATTTAAAGCAACTCAATATCGACTGCTAAATGTGTATATACAAGAAAATCGACTTTATACCTGAATATAAGAATGTCGAATTCTAAAAAATGCATTTGCCGTTATGGCTTTATGTCAACTTCAGTAAGATGAAGAAGCATATTTAACTTAAATATGTTAAATTAATTATTTAAAGCAACCCAATATCGACTTCTAAATGTGTATATACAAGAAAATCGACTTTATACCTGAATATAAGATTGTCGAATTCTTCCAAATGCACTTCCGTTATGGCTTTATGTCAACTTCAGTAAAATGAAGAAGGTTAATTAACTTAAATGTTTGATGTCAATGATTTGAAGCAACTCAATATCGACTGCTAAATGTGTATATACAAGCAAATCGACTTTATACCTGTATATAAGATTGTCAGATTTTTCCAAATGCACTGCCGTTACGGCTTTATGTCAACTTCGGTAAGATGCAGAAGACTAAATAACTTAGATATGTTAAATTATTGATTTGAAGCAACAGAAGATAAGATTGTCAATGTTTAATTAACCTCAATATGTTAAATTAATGATTTAGAGAAATTCAATATCGACTGCTAAATGTGTATATACAAGAAAATCGAATTTATACCTGTAAATAAGATTGTCGAATTCTTCCAAATGCGCTGCCGCATTATGGTTTATGTCAACTTCGGTAAGACGAAGAAGGCTAATTAACTTAAAAATGTTAAATTAATGATTTGAAGCAACTCAATATCGATTTCTGAATGTGTACACACAAGAAAGTTGACTTTATACCTGAACATAAGATTGCTGATTTCTTCCAACTACATTGCCGTTATGGCTTATTAACTCAAAAATGTTAAACTTATTATTTGAAGCAACTCAACATCGATTGCTAAATGTGCATATATATCCAAATCGACTTTATACCTGAATATAAGAATATCGAATTCTTCCAAATGCACTGCCGTTATGGCTTTATGTCAACTTCAATAAGATGAAGAAGGTTAATTAACTTAAATATGTTAAGATAATGGTTTAATGCAACTCAATATCGACTGCTAAACGTGTATATACAAGAAAGTCGATTTTATAACTGTATATAAGATTGTCGAATTCTTCCAAATGCGCTGCCGTTATGGCTTTTTGTCAACTTCAGTAAGAGGAAGAAAGTAAACTACATAACTTAACTATGTTAAATTAATGATTTAAGGCAACTCAATATCGACTGCTAAATGTGTATATACAAGGGCATCGACTTTATACATGAATATAAGACTGTCGAATTCTTCGAAACGCACTGCCGTTATGGCTTTATATCAACTTCAGTAAGATGAAGAAGGCTAATTAACATCAATATGTTAAATTAATGATTTAAAGCAACTCAATATCGGCTGCTAAATGTGTTTATACAAGAAAATCGACTTTATACCTGAAACGTATTCCGTTATGGCTTTATGTCAACTTCTGAAAGATGAAGAATGTTAACTAACTTAAGTATGTTAAAATAATGATTTGCGGCAACTCGGTATCGATTGCTAAATGTGCATAACTTCAGTAAGATGAAGAAGCATATTTAATTTAAATATGTTAAATTAATGTTTTAAAGTAACTCAATATTGACTGCTAAATGTGTATTTTCAAGAAAATCGACTTTATACCTGAATATGAGAATGTCGAATTCTTCCAAATGCACTGCCGTTATGGCTTTATGTCAACTTCAGTAAGATGAAGAAGGTTAATTAACTTAAATTTGATAAATTAATGATTTAAAGTAACTCAATATCGACTGCTAAATGTGTATATACAAGAAAATCGACTTTATACCTGAATATAAGATTGTCGAATTCTTCCAAATGCACTGCCGTTATGGCTTTATGTCAACTTCAGTAAGATGAAGAAGGCTAATTAACTTAGATATGTTAAATTATTGATTTGAAGTAACTCAATAGCGACGGTTAAATGTGCATATTCAAGAAAATCGACTTTATATAAGAAGATAAGATTGTCAATTTTTAATTAACTTCAATATGTTAAATTAATGATTTAGAGAAATTCAATATCGACTGCTAAATGTGTATATACAAGAAAATCGACATTATACCTGAACATAAGAATATCAGATTTTTCCAAATGCACTGCCGTTATGGCTTTAATTCAACTTCGGTAAGACGAAGAAGGCTAATTAACTTAAAAATGTTAAATTTATGATTTGAAGCAACTCAGTATCGATTTCTAAATGTGTACACACAAGAAAGTCGACTTTATACCTGAACATAAGATTGTCGAATGCAATTCAATATCGACTGCTAAATGTGCATATTCACGAAAATCGACTTTATACCTGAATATGAGAATGTCGAATTCTTCCAAATGCACTGACGTCATGGCTGTATATACACTTCAGTAAGATGAAGAAGGTTAATTAACTTAAATGTGTTAAGTTAATGATTTAAAGCAACTCAATATCGATTGTTAAATGTGTATATACAAGAAAATCGACTTTATACCTGTATATGAGATTGTCGAATTCTTCCAAATGCACTGCCGTTATGGCTTTATGTCAACTTCGGTAAGACAAATAATGTTAATTAACTTAAGTATGTTAAAATAATGATTTGAAGCAACTCAATATCCATTGCTAAATGTGCACAACTTCAGTAAGATGAAGAAGCATAATTAACTTAAATATGTTAAACTAATGATTTAAAGTAACTCGATATCGACTGCTAAATGTGCATATATATAAGAAAATCGACTTTATGCCTGTATATAAGATTGTCAGATTTTTCCAAATGCACTGCGTTATGGCTTTATGTCAACTACAGTAAGATGAAGAAGGTTAATTAACTTAAAGATGTTAAATTATTGATTTAAAGCAACTCAATATCTACTGCTAAATGTGCAGAAAAACTTTATAAGATGAAGAAGCATAATTAATTGTCAATTGGTTAAATATGTTAAATAAATGATTTAAAGTAACTCGATATCGACTGCTAAATGTGTATATACAAGAAAATCGAATTTATACCTGAATATAAGATTGTCGAATTCTTCCAAATGCACTGCCGTTATGGCTTTATAACAACTTCGGTAAGATGAAGAAGGTTAATTAACTTAAGTATGTTAAAATAATTATTTGAAGCAACTCAACATCGATTGCTAAATGTGCATATATATAGCCAAATCGACTATATACCTGAATATAAGAATGTCGGATTTTTCCAAATGCACTGCCGTTATGGTTTATGTCAACTTCGGTAAGACGAAGAAGGCTTATTAACTTAAAAATGTTAAATTAATGATTTGAAGCAACTCAGTATCGATTTCTGAATGTGTACACACAAGAAAGTTGACTTTATACCTGAACATAAGATTGTCGATTTCTTCCAACTACATTGCCGTTATGGCTTTATGTCAACTTCAGTAAGATGAAGAAGGTTATTTAACTTAAGTATGTTAAAGTAATGATTTAAGGCAATTCAATATCGACTGCTAAATGTGTATATACAAGAAAATCGACTTTATACCTGAACATAAGAATATCGAATTCTTCCAAATGCACTGCCTTTATGGCTTTATGTCAACTTCAATAAGATGAAGAAGGTTAATTAACTTAAATGTGTTAAGATAATGGTTTATGCAACTCAACATCGATTGCTAAATGTGCATATATATAAGAAATTCGATTTTATACCTGAATATAAGATTGTCGAATTCTTCCAACTGCATTGGCGTTATGGGTTTATGTCAACTTCAATAAGATGAAGAAGGTTAATTAATTCAAATATGTTAAATTAATGATTTAATGCAACTCAATATCGACTGCTAAATGTGTATATACAAGAAAATCGATTTTATACCTGAATATAAGATTGTCGAATTCTTCCAAATGCACTGCCGTTATGGCTTTATGTCAACTTCAGTAAGATGAAGAAGGTTAATTAACATAAATATGTTAAATTAATGATTTAAGGCAACTCAATATCGACTGCTAAATGTGTATATACAAGAAAATCGACTTTATACCTGAATATAAGATTGTCGAATTCTTCCAAATGCACTGCCGTTATGGCTTTATGTCAACTTCAGTAAGATGAAGAAGGTAAATTAACTTAAATATGTTAAATTAATGATTTAAGGCAATTTAATATCGACTGCTAAATGTGTATATACAAAAACATGGACTTTATACCTGAATATAAGAATGTCGAATTCTTCCAAATGCACTGTCGTTATGGCTTTATATCAACTTCAGTAAGATGAGGAAGGTTAATTAACATCAATATGTTAAATTAATGATTTAAAGCAACTCAATATCGGCTGCTAAATGTGTATATACAAGAAAATTGACTTTATACCTGAACATAAGATTGTCGATTTCTTCCAACTGCATTGCCGTTATGGCTTTATGTCAACTTCAGGAAGATGAAGAATGTTAACTAACTTAAGTATGTTAAAATAATGATTTGAAGCAACTCAACATCGATTGCTAAATGTGCATATATATCCAAATCGACTTTATACCTGAATATAAGAATGTCGGATTTTTCCAAATGCACTGCCGTTATGGTTTATGTCAACTTCGGTAAGACGAAGAAGGCTAATTAACTTAAAAATGTTAAATTAATGATTTGAAGCAACTCAGTATCGATTTCTGAATGTGTACACACAAGAAAGTTGACTTTATACCTGAACATAAGATTGTCGATTTCTTCCAACTACATTGCCGTTATGGCTTTATGTCAACTTCAGTAAGACGAAGAAGGCTAATTTACTTAAAAATGTTAAATTAATTATTTGAAGCACCTCAACATCGATTGCTAAATGTGCATATACATAAGAAAATCGACTTTATACCTGAATATAAGAATATCGAATTCTTCCAAATGCACTGCCGTTATGGCTTTATGTCAACTTCAGTAAGATGAAGAAGGTTAATTAACTTAAATGTGATAAATTAATGATTTAAAGTAACTCAATAGTTATGGCTTTATATCAACTTCAGTAAGATGAAGAAGGTTAATTAACATCAATATGTTAAATTGAACTAATATCGACTGCAAAAGTGTATATAAAAGAAAATAGATTTATATGAAATAAGAATGTCGAATTTTTAAATGCACTGTTATGGTTATCAACTTGTAAGATAAAAATTTAATTACCTTTAAAAATGTTTAAAATTTAAAGATTGGGAAAAAACCCAAACGACTCAAATGTGTAATACAAAAAATCCCTTTTTAATGAAAAAATTGTAATTTTAAATGCAGCTTATGGGTTTTTTCAACCGGAAAATGAAGAAAGTTAAATTTAAAATGTTAATTTTTGATTTTAAGGAATTCAAAACGACCAAATGT
>NW_026093915.1:0-5249 GCF_024586455.1 Bactrocera neohumeralis | reverse complement strand
CTGAAACCCGGGTTCCAAATCCCGAAATATTAAACCTATACATATATTGTGGACAAAGAGAGAATTACGCCTCATTAAAGAACTCCTCGTGTCCTCATATGATCCTTGAGGGTTCTATGTGATAAGCTAACCTTTACAGCTTAGTTCCATACAGCTCGGGCTTTTTGTTCTTTTGTTAGTAAGTTCTATTTTGTTGCAAAAAAAACTTTACAACTTTTTCCCCCTAAAAGGGGTTCATATATTCTCTTTATTTTTGTTTATTAATTTAAATTTTTTATATGCTTAAATTGGCTTTTGAAAAATTGCACTTCAGTGTAAGTTGAGTGTTGATAACTTTTCAGAGATGTTATATTTTATGTGGCAGATTTAAGAAGTTTATGGAAAAAGAAAATGTGTTTTTTTTAGAGCTAATGTTACACATATATTCATTCGAATGTTCTCTATTTTAATTTCATCTGTGGCATACAATGATGCTTGTAATATTGTGCGTGGTTTCTTCAGAAAAATTTCAAACAGAGTGCTTTGCCTATTGAAATAATACAACATTTTATGTCCCTGATAAACTCATGCGATGAACACAGAAATACTAAATAATATTTAAAGAAACATGCCGCCATTTCATTTCCAAAGACTATTTCCATATATATCCATTTTCTGTACATACATACATATATAAAGCTGTTTATCTCATAATTGGTTTCGTGAAATCAAAGTAAATTTGAAAGAAAGAAGTTAATGCGGTGATATTCAGTATGAGACCGTTCAACTGCGCGAAAAATCGTTTAATGCTTTAAGCTTAAACTACTAGTTTTCATTACTAATTTATATTTTTATTACTCTGAGTTGGGTGGTTAACTAAAAAAAGGCGTTAAAGCGTCGTGTTCGATGTTTTAATGGAGGCACAGACCTTTGAATTCAGATACTGGACAAACATGATTGGCCAATTTAAGTTTAGAATTATGCAGCGGCGATTTTAAAGCTTAAATATTTTGTGTATGTTAGGAACTTCTGACGTGAAGGTCAGGTCTATACCCCCGACTTTAAAACAACCAAAAACTTAACTAAATAGTTCTACATAATTTTACAGTAGAAAGAGTGAATTATATTTCGAAAGCTTGAAATAAATTTTCTTATATGTATCAAAGGAAGAGGCTATTTTACAACGTAATTCTCTTAAAATTTTCTGGCCACAAAATTACTCCAAAAATTAATAAAATCCGAAAATGTAAACCGTACACAGTAAACTAACGGTATCCACCGAAACTCATTTTCAACCTAACAGTCAACATTTTGAACATTAGTTTATTAAAGGTGGATGATACAGAATTGAATACTTGCGTGTACACATACTATACAATATGCGTAACTTCCGGTAAACGTCATTGTTTTTGAAAAAATATAGTGATTTTGGAACCAATAATGTTTTCACTTTTTTTGGTTCCAAGTGATCATTCAAAATGGTTTTACTGATCCTTCCCTTATTCCAATCATGCCAGTAAAATCTCTGACTGTTAATCGTCGATTCTCAAGCACCAATTCCTTTATTTGCTTGACGTGTTGATTGTCAACGCGTTCTGGACCCTCTTTGAATAATTTGTACCAATCAAAAACAATAGCTCGCGACAAACGATTATCACGGAACCCATTTCTAAAATTTGATTCTGCACAAAAAATTTCACAGAACTTTTTTGTTGTTTTAATATATTTCGTTTTTATGTATTATACACTTAATTAAAAAAGGAAAGGTTATTTCGATCACAAAAAAGCTTAGTTTATCCGTTGCTAGTTATTGATTGATTAAATTTGTCATAAGAACATAAGAAAGAGCCTAATGGGATGTGGAACAAAATCGCAAACTAATAAGAATTTTTTTGGATCACAAAAGATCAGGGTCAAAACATGTCAAGTGGTCCATGAAAATTTCGCAAAATTACCGATTTTGAAAATTAGCAGTTCATTAGGAACAGATGAGGGATCAGACGGGATGTAAATATTTCATCAACATTCATTAGCCGTGTTTTATTTGACCATTACAAGCTAATAGCTAAATCATGGACAAATAAAACGCACTTAGCTTATTTAATAGTATATTCGCTTAAAACTGAATTTTGTTGGCAATGCGGACAAGAACAATCAGCTGATTTATATAATTTTTAATGGTTTATATACAGTTAGGATTTTCAAAACATCGATTTTTTTTTTCATTTTCTTAATATATATATATTTGAGTATATACACACAAAACTTAAGTCGATCCGACGAATATTTTCGAAGTTATAGACACATTAGTGAAGGCGCGCCGACCACATGTAAAGTGCTTTCAAAACTTTAAACTCGTTTTCCTCGAAACGGTGTTTTCAAAGTCGGTGAGCAAGATTTCTCAGAAACAGCTGAACCGATCGGTCTGAAGTTTTTACACAAGCTTTTAACTATATTTTTTAGTAACTAATCGAAGGATTTCCCCATCCGATGAAAATTTCTTATTTTTATAAACAATTAAAAACCCGAATTTTGGTCGGAAATCGAACCTTTTGCTTTGAGTAGCCGCCATTTTGTAAAAAATTTTTTTTTGCTAATTCCTTCGATCAATCACTAGATTATTTATTATGTTAATGAAATTTATTTGGTTTTTGCATTTTAAATGATCCAGTCCAGAGATATCGTGCTCATCGCAAGAGGCCTTTTTTGCGGACCTCTGCAAAATTGACAATATCAACGTTCCCGATAATTATTTTTAGCAATAAAAAATATGTAAATATAGTTTAAGGTTGTTATAATATACCTGCCAAGTTTCTAATCAATAAACCAAATAGTTTGCTTAGAAAAATTCTTGAAAAATGCCTTTTTTTCGACCTCCTAACTGTATATAACCCCTTAACAAAAAATCATATAAAATATTATTATTTAAACAAATCGATCGTGAAAAAATATTTATAATGTAGCACGAACACTTTTCTTTGACTTCACATTATTTTATCTATTTATCTCTAGCAGTTTATGAGAAAATAATTTAACAATATTTTAATATAAATTTCAACCTTCAATAACTTTAACAAATAAATTTATTTTGATGAAACGAGGTATGCGTCTGCCAATTTTCAAAATCGGTGAGTTTGAGAAATTTTCATGGACCACTTGTCGTGGTTTGACCCAGGATATAATTTATATTAATATTTGTATATCCTGCGTTGTATCTGAATTTTTTAGTTTAGAGTAAAATTGATTTATAGACTGTTGAATATAAAGTATAGTCGCAAAATAAGAACTTTTTTAAGTTCAACATTCTTATGCCAATCCTTTACAAAATATGCTTATAAACCCCACTAATAATTTTGTTTATCAGAGATACATTTGGGCTAACTTTGTCGATTGTTTTGATCTTCTCGATTAATTTTGATAATAATATAGAATTATTGTTTCCATCGTTCGAACGTAATGCGTTATCGAAAATTGTTTACCTCAAAATAGAATTAGTATAGTAAATAATGCACTACGGATTGCATACGAAGTATACCAAAAACTGGTTAAAGTTGTTTAAAAGTAATCGAGTTCTTTACGAAATAATGCGAAAGTAAGGGAAATCAACCAAAGTAGTGACGGGAAGTTTTCGCATTTAGTTTTTTTTATAGAATTTTGCATGCTTTGACAGTAGTTAGATACAGGTCATAGTATATAAGTACGAATAATATCCGTATAATCACAAGAGAAATTTTGAAGTTATCCATTTTATGGCGACATATCATTGTCAGAAAAAAAATATATCCCTTTGTTTCGAAAATTTATTCATTATATTCACGCCAGCAAATAATGAAAAATTGACTGTTCTTTCTGGGCAAATAATAATAGCTTAATAACAAAATATGCAAGTTGGTATGTTTGTGGATGCATGAAACCATTTTAACTAGACTACTAAGATACGTTACTATACTAAAAGCTGATCCATTTCGAGATTTCCTAATTGTTTAAAGAAAAACTACAGAAACTTCAAATTTTATGGGGACAGTTTATCATCATTCGAATGAACATTCTTTGCCATTTATTTTTTGAAGATAATCTCTTTCAAATGTTGCCCGCGGCAACGTCTCAGAGTTCATCCTTTGAGTCCAATTTTCGATGACTCGTTCGAGTATTTCGCCTGGTAACAGCATAGACTTTAGACTTTACTTATCCCCACAGGAAAACATCTAACGGTGTGATATTACATGATCTTGGTGGTCAATCGACCGACCCAAAACGTGAAATTTTCAGCTTACCAAAGTGTTCTCTCCATGAATTCATTGATTGATGCGATGAGTGGGATATGTCGCCATCTTGTTGCAACCAAATGCCACCGAGATCAATCGGTTGTCATGGCGTGACAACGGTAGCCATTGACGGTTACAAAAACAAAAATTTGGCTCGATAACGTCGGCCCATAGAGTGGCTTCAGATTTTGAAAAGCTACACTCTCAGATACAGCTGCTATATTTTCTTCACTGCGAGCTGGACGTGGTTTATTCAGTCGAATATTATTTAGTAGTGAATGCTGAATCTCAAGATGGGTGATGGTGTTGCGAATAGTATGTAAGAAAAATATACAATGTAGTAGGTCGATTACAGTGACCATAAGTTGAGCGAAGTTCGCGAAATTTCGAATTTTGAATGATTTTTGAACATACTTTAGGAGTAAGTCTTTCCTTGAATAAACGCCATACAATATTGAACAAAAACAAGTAAGGAAGGGCTAAGTTCGGGTGTCACCGAACATTTTATACTCTCGCATGGTAAAGTGATAATCGAGATTTCATTATCCGTCATTTACATATTTTTCAAATACCGTATTTGTGGAAAGTTTTATTCCGCTATCCTCATCGGTTCCTAATGTATATATTATACAGAGAAGTCATCAGATGGAATTCAAAATAGCGTTATATTGGAAGAAGGCGTGGTTGTGCACCGATTTCACCTATATTTCGTACATGTCATCAGGGTGTTAGGAAAATATTATATGCCGAATTTCATTGAAATCGGTCTAGTAGTTCCTGAGGTTTTGGTCCATAAGTGGGTGACGCCACGCCCATTTTAAATTAAAAAAAAGCCTTCCTTCTGCAATTTCTTCCGTAAAATTTAGTGCTTCTGACGTTTTTTGTTAGTCGGTTAACGCACTTTTAGTGATTGTCAACATAACCTTTGTATGGGAGGTGGGCGTGGTTATTATCCGATTTCTTCCATTTTTGAACTGTATATGGAAATGCCTGAAGAAAACGACA
>NW_026093914.1:0-4575 GCF_024586455.1 Bactrocera neohumeralis | reverse complement strand
ACGTAGGTGGGTCAAAAAAAAGGTCGGTTAGAAAATTTTAAGGGATTTTTAAGAAAAGCCCAACCTATTTCACCCCTTTACCGGACCCTTGGTTCACCACAAAAGTTTTTTTTAAAAAAAATCAATTTTTTTTTCAATTTTAAAGCCTAGGGGAAAAGAACCCAAAGAGGTGGGTCAAAAAAGAGCGTCGGTTAGATAATTTGGGTTTTAAAAAAGCCCTCACCCTAATTTTCACCCTTTTATTTGGGGAGGGGTAAAAAGTTTTCAAAAACAAAAGTGGTTTTTGAAAAAAATCAATTTTGGTTTCAAAAATTTAATCCCCCAAAAAGGGGTTGGTTTTCGACGTAGGTTAAATAAATAGCATCGGTTAGATAATTTAAGGGCTTTTAGAAAAGCCCTCAACCTATTTTCTATCCCTACCAGGAGCGCGGCAATAGTGTTCGCAAACAAATGTAGTGTTTTGAAAAAAAATTTTTGGGTTTAAACATTGAAATTTGCTCTAGCGGGTTAAGTTTTCTTTGAAAAGGGGTAAAAGAGCAAAATTAAATTTGGGGAGTTTTTGGGAAAACCCCCTCCCTAATTTTTCTTCCATCAAAGTGTAAATGTTTTGGAAAAAAAAAGGTAGTTTTTGAAAAAAATAAATTTTTTGGTTTTTAATTTTTAAACGCCTTTTCCAAAAGTTTTCGAAAGAAGTCAAAAAGGTTAACCAAATAAATTTAAGAGTTTTGGAAAACCCCTCAACCGGTTTTTTTTATCCCTTCCAGGAGGTGGAAAGGTTCAAAAAAAAATTAGGGGTTTTAAAAAACCCATTTTTTTTCCAACTTTGAAACAATCTTGGCTAAAGAATTGACAAAATTAAAAAAGAGACCAGTTGATAAATTTAAAGTGTTTTTTGAAAAGCCCCCCAACCTGTTTTCAATCCCTACCAGGAGGGGGTTTAGTGTTCACAAACAAATGGAGTTTTTTTGAAAAAATCACATTTTTGTTTCAACTTTGTAAACGCCCCCATCGGAAAATTTTCGATAGGGGGGTCAAAACCCACGGTTGAAATTTAAGGAGTTTAAAAAAGCCTTAAAACCTATTTTCATCCCTACCGGGAGTTTGGGCAAAAAATGAAAAAAATTTTAGGTTTTAGAAAAATCACATTTTTTTTTCCCCTTTTGTAAAGCTTTTAGCGGGCTGGTGTTCAACCCAGGTGTAAAAAATAAATACCCTTTGATAATTTTAAAGGATTTTTGTGCCTTCAACTTCTTCTTCCCCTTTGGGGGAGAATGGAATAGGGGTTAAAACAAATGTAGGGGTTTTGAGAAACCCATTTTTTTTAATTTTGAAACCCTCGGGGAAAAAAGTTTTCCTTTTTAGGGGGGTAACAAAAAAAACATCGGTTAGATAATTTTGGGATTTTTAAAAAAAAGGCCCTCAACCTATTTTCTACCCCAAAACCAGGAGCCTAAAATAGTTTTCCAAAAAAAATGGGGTTTTTTAAGAAAAAAATTTTTTGGTTTTTGGGTTTTTAAAATTTTTTACCCAAAGTATTCAAATGGTTAAAAAAGATCGGTTAGATAATTTAAATTTTTTTGGGAAAAGTTCCCTCACCCCATTTTTTTCCCCTAACAGGAGCGGGGCAATAGTTTTCAAAACAAATGTAGTGTTTTGAAAAAAATCACTTTTTTTTCCAACTTTGTAAACGTCTATCTAAAGTTTTCGACGTAGGGGGGGTAAAAAAAGAGAAAAAGTTAGAAAATTTTTAAAGGGAGTTTTTAAAAAAGCCCTCAACCTTTTTTTACCCCTTCCAGGAGGTAATAAACCAAAAAAAAATTTAGTTTTTGAGAAAAATCACATTTTTTTTTCCCAACTTTGAAAAGGTCAATTTAAAAAAGTATTGATTTGGGGGGAAAAAAAAAGAAAATTGGGTTGATAATTTAAAAGGTGTTTTTTTAAAAAAGCCCCAAACCCGGGTTTTTTATCCCTACCAATTAAAATGGGGTTTTTCAAAAAAATGGGGTTTTGAGTAAACCACATTTTTGCTTTTTGTAAACGTTTCCATCGGAAAGTTTTCGAGGTAGGGGGGCGAAAAACATGAGAAATTAAAAGGAGTTTAAAAAAAGCCCTCAAACCCGGGTTTTTTTCCTACCAGGAGGTGGCAATAGTGTTCAAATTTTCCCCGGGAGGTGGAAAGTGCCGAAAAAAAATGTAGTGTTTGAGAAAAATCCATATTTTTTTTTTTAAAATTTTACCAAAAGTATTGACGTGGGGGGTCAAAAAAAGCACTTTGATAATTTAAAGTTTTTTTGGTTTAACCTTTTTTTAAATCCCCAAGGTGGAATGGTTTAAAAACAAATGTAGGTTTTGGGAAAATCACTTTTTTGTTTAACTTTGTAAACGCCTACGGCTAAAGTTTTCGAGTAGGGGGTCAAAAAAGCATCGGTTGATAAAATTTTAAAGGAAAAAGTTTTCCCCCCCTTTTTTCCCCTACCGGGGAAAACCCCCAAAAAGGGTAAAAAAAAAAATTGTAGTTTTTGGGGAAAAAATCACTTTTTTTGTTTCAACTTTGAAACGCCCAGCGGCTAAAGTTTGGACGTGGGTTTGGGAAAAAATGTTTGGTTGATTTTTTAAAATATGTTTTAAAAAAGCCCCCCCCATTCCCCCGGGTTAAAATGGGGTGCAAAAAAAAATTGTATTTTTTTTGAAAAAAAAATTTTTTGGTTTCAAAAAGTTCGTTACCCGGTAAAGTTTTCGACGAAAATTGAAAAAAAACCCCCCGGGAAAATTTTTTAAGGAGTTTTGAAAAGGCCTAAACCCTGTTTTCACCTACCAGATGTGGAATGGAAAATTAAAAAAAAACCCCTGTGTTTTGAAAAAATAATTTTTGTTTAGTTTTTAAACCTCATCGGCAAAAAGTCGACTGGGGGTAAAAAAAATAAATAAAAAGATGTTTTGGAAAAGCCCCAATTTTTCTTTCCCTACCAGGAAAGGGCAAAGGTTAAAACAAATGTAGTGTTTTTTGAAAAATCACATTTTTGTTTCAACTTTGTAAACGTCTGGGCCAAAGTTTTCGTTTTTAGGTGGGAAAAATAAATAATATGGGTTAGATAATTTTGGGAGTTTTAAAGAAAAGCCCTCAACCTATTTTTTTATCCCCCCTTTCCGGGAAATAAAAAGTGCCCACCCAAAAATTTGTTAAAGTTTAAGAAAAACCTTTTTTGGTTTGTTTTAAAATTTTCTAAAAGTTTTCGACAAAAATGGGCAAATAAAAAAATGGGAAGAAAAATTTTAAAAGCCCTAAACCCATTTTCACCCCTAACGGGATTTTAAATGGGTTTTCACAAACAAAAGTGTTTTGGGGAAAACATTTTTTTTTTTCCTTTGAAACCCCATCGGCTGAAATTGGACGTAGGTGGGCAAAAAAAGCACCAGTTGAAAATTTTAAGGATTTTAAAAAGCCTCCCCAACCTGTTTTCTACCCCTTCCGGGAATAAAGGCCTTAAAAAAAATGTGGGGTTGCGGGAAAATAATTTTTTTTCAATTTTGTAAACCCACCCCGGAAAGGTTTTCGACGGGGGGGCCAAAAAAGAAACCAGTTGAAATTTTAAAGGTTTTTGAAAGCCTAATTTTTGTTTTTTTTCCCACCAGGGGAAAAAATTTACAAAAAATTAATTTTAAAAAAATCACATTTTTCTTCAACTTGTAAACGTCCCCCCAAAAGTATTGGAGAGGGGGGTCAAAAAAAAGAAAGGGGGTTGATAATTTAAAGGGGTTTTTTTAAAAAAACCCCTCAAACTGTTTTTTTTCCTACCAATTTAAAAGTTTTAAAAAAAGAGGTAAGAAAAAGGCCCAAAAACAAAGGGGTTGAAAAACAAAAATTTTTTTCGTTTTGAAAACGTTTTACCGGAAAAAAAGTTTTCAAAGTAGGGGGGTCAAATAAATGGGCATCGGTTAGATAATTTAAAGATGTTTAAAAAACCCCCTAAACCCTTTATTCTTTTTATCCCTCCCGGAGGGGGAATAGTTTTCCGTTTACCAGGAGGGGGAATGTTCAAAAAAATGAGGGGTTTTGAAAAAATTAAATTTTTTTTTCCTTTGGTAAACCCCTTTTATCCAAAAAGTATTCGCCCAAATTAAATAAAGAGCATCAGTTAGATTTTTAAGGAGTTTTTAAAAACCCCTCAACCTGTTTTCTTCTTCCAGGAGGTGGAATATGTTCAAAAAAAAATGGTTTTTAAAAAAATCAATTTTTTTTTTAACTTTGAAAAATTCTATTTAAAAGTTTTCGACGAGGGGGGGCCAAAAAAGGGGCATTGAAAATTTTAAAAAGTGTTTTTAAAAAGTTTCCCCTTTTCACCCCTCCCAGGAGTGGGGGAAAAGGGGTGTTCAAAAAACAAATGTAGATTTTTGATAAAATAAATTTTTTGCCCTTTTAAAGCCTTTTCATTGTGCATTAATGCAGGGGGTCAAGTAAAGCACAGTTAGAAATTTGGTTTTTAAAAAGCCTCCCCCCTGCTTTTTCCACCAGGAGCGTGGCAATAGTGTTAAAAAATTTACCAGGACCCGTGGTAAAGGGGGTTTGAAAAAAAG
>NW_026093913.1:0-5906 GCF_024586455.1 Bactrocera neohumeralis | reverse complement strand
CATGGGGGCGGGATTTACTTTTTGGCTGGAAAAAATTCACAAACGTTTGTAACAATGACATTTGTGTTTGTAGTGTATTTTATGGTGTATCCCGTCTATCTTTCTGTCGTTTCCCTAAGCAGGATTTTATCGAACAAAAAAGCAGATTATAAATAAATAATTTAGTATAAAAAATTTTTAAACCCCTTTAGTTTTTCCCTTTAAAAAATCTAATTAGTATTGTGGTGTGAGAAACTCTTCACTTTTTTGGGTTTTAAAAATTTTTTTTGATGAAATTTTCCTTCTCCCCTAAAAACTTCACTAAATTCAACTATTCTTTTTCCCAATTGGCGTAAACCGCTTACGCGATTATCCCGGGTTAACAACAGCGCGCCAGTCGTTTCCCCTTTTTCGTTTTACGGGGCCCCAATTGGATTTTCCCAAGCGAGCCAGGTCCTTCTCCACTTGGCCCTTTCCAACGGAGTGGAGATCTTCCTTTCCTCTGTTTCCCCCGGCGGGAAAAAGGTCGAATACTTTCAGAGCTGGAGGTTTTTCCCCATTGGGACAAATGACCTAGCCAGCGGGCCGCTGTCTTTTTAATTCGCTGAACTATGTCCAGTTCGTCGTATGTCTCATTGCAGCTCATCGTTCCATCAGATGCGATATTTGCCGTGGCAAAGCGCAAAGGACCACAAATCTGTCGCGAACTTTTCTCTCGAAAACTCGTAACGTCGACTGCATCAGTTGCTGTCATCGTCAAGCCCTGCACCATATAGCAGGACGGGAATTATGAGTGACTTATAGGTTTGGTTTTGTTTGTCGAGAGAGGACTTTGCTTCTCAATTGCCTACTCAGTCCGAAGTAGCACCTGTTGGCAAGAGTTATCCTGCGTTGGATTTCTAGGCTGACATTGTTGGTGGTGTTTACGCTGGTTCCAAGATAGACGAAATTATCTACGACTTCAAAGTTATGACTGTCAACAGTGACGTGAGTGCCAAGTCGCATATGCGACGACTGTTTGTTTGATGACAGGAGATATTTCGTCTTGCCCTCGTTCACTGCCAGACCCATTTTCTGTGCTTCCTTGTCCAGCCTGGAGAAAGCAGAACTAACGGCGCGGGTGTTGAGGCCGATGATATCAATATCATCGGCATACGCCAGCTGTACACTCTTATAGAAGATGGTACCTTCTCTATTTAGTTCTGCGGCTCGAACTATTTTCTCCAAAAGCAGGTTGAAAAAGTCGCACGATAGGGAATCGCCTTGTCTGAAACCTCGTTTGGTATCGAACGGCTCGGCGAGGTCCTTTACCGATCCTGACGGAGCTTTTCGTATTGCTCAACGTCAGCCTTATTAGTTTTGCGGGGATACCAAATTTAGACATCGCGGCATAAAGGCAGCTCCTTGTCGTGCTGTCGAAAGCAGCTTTGAAATCGACGAAGAGGTGGTGTGTGTCTATTCTCCTTTCACGGGTCTTTTCCAAGATTTGGCGCATGGTGAATATCTGGTCGGTTGTTGATTTGCCAGGTCTGAAGCCACACTGATAAGGTCCAATCAGTTTGTTGACGGTGGGCTTTAATCTTTCACACAATACGCTCGATAGAACCTTATATGCGATGTTGAGGCTAATCCACGGTAGTTGGCGCAGATTGTGGGGTCTCCTTTTTTATGGATTGGGCATAGCACACTTAAATTCCAATCGTTGGGCATGCTTTCGTCCGACCATATTTTACAAAGAAGCTGATGCATGCTCCTTATCAGTTCTTCGCCGCCGTGTTTGAATAGCTCGGCCGGCAATCCGTCGGGTATCGGCGGGCAATTGCTATTCGAACTTCTTCATGGTCGGGTAATGGAACGTCTGCTCCATCGTCATCGATTGGGGAATCGGGTTCTCCTTCTCCTGGTGTTGTGCGTTCACTGCCATTCAGCAGGCTGGAGAAGTGTTCCCTCCATAATTTAAGTATGCTCTGGGCATCAGTGACTAGATCACCTTTGGGGGTTCTACAGGAATACGCTCCGGTCTTGAAACCTTCCGTAAGCCGCCGCATTTTTTCGTAGAATTTCCGAGCATTACCCCTGTCGGCCAGCTTATCAAGCTCTTCGTACTCATTTCAGCCTCTTTCTTCTTCTGCCTACAAATGCGTCTCGCTTCCCTCTTCAACTCTCGGTATCTATCCCATCCCGCACGTGTAGTGGTCAATCGTAACGTTGCGAGGTAGGCAACCTGTTTTCTCTCCGCTGCGACACGGCACTCCTCGTCGTACCAGCTGTTCTTTTACACTTTCCGAAAAACAATGGTTTCGGTTGCAGCTATTACGTAAGGTTTGAAATGCCGTCCCACAGTTCCCTTATACCGAGTTGTTGATGAGTGCTCTCAGAAACAGCAGGGTGCAAGCCGAGTAGAAAATCGTTCGGCTGTCTGTTGTGGTGCAGCCTTTTTAAATTTAAAACCCTTTCCTTTGTGTTTGTTGGCGTGCGTTTTTTTTCTGCACAGAGGCGGGTGCGACCCTTTGGGTGCAACAAAAATAGTGGTCCGAGTCGATGTTAGGGCCCCGGAGCGCCCCACATCCAAAAAAACTGGAACGTGTCTTCCGTCCCATCCCAAAAGATCGATCTGGTTTGGGAGTTTTTCGTCCGGAGACAGCCAGGAGCTTGTGAATTTTTTTTTGCTGGAATCTAGTACTACAGATAACCATATTTCGGGCCCCGGCCCAAAATCGATCAGCCTCAACCCATTTGGGGATGTTTCTCGTGGGGAATTTCCGACCATAGTGAAAGATACCTTCTTTTCCCACCCCGGCGTTAAAATCGCCGAAAGATTTTTGACATCGTGGCAGGGGGATCTTTATAAAATGGGTTTCCCAAACACTCATAAAACATCTTTGGTCCCTCGTCCTTCTCATCCGTCCCGGGCGTGGGGGCAGATCAGCATATGTTGAAGAACCTCGCTTTGATGCGGTTGTGGCCCGAAAGTTCATTCACCGGGTGAATGATAGTACTCGGCGAAAGTCTCTCTCCCCCCACGAATCCCACACCAAACGCGGGTCCTTTATGTGGCCCCGGTAAATGTCACCCAAAGGGCCTACTCGTCTTTTTTCCTTGTCCCGTCCCTCGCATTTCTTGGACGGCGGTGATTCCCGCCTTTTTTTTCCGAGGAACATCAACCAGTTTGGGAACGGCACCTTTCCCCAAATTAAAAGGGGCCCGGGCATTCCGGTGCATGCCCCTTTAAAACAGTCCCTTTTTTCGTTTGCCGTGGTCGTCATCAAAAGGGGTTTTTCTCATCCGGGGTGGTTGTTACTGTTCATTGGGGGAGGCTTTTTTGTGGCGGGGCCCAAACCCAAGGGGCACAACCCCCCGCAGGGGGTATTTCGCCTTCTCACTTTAGCTCACCTTTGAACGGATGTTCTTAATTTAACCCGAAACCCGGGGGAAAAAACCGGAAGTCGTGAGCTGCTTGAGTCATATGTAAAAAAAATCGTTTCTGGCCCTCCCAAGTGAATTGGGGATCAAGAACTTTTTCCCCACTTGCGTGAACTTCTACACCCTGACCCCCTCCTCCGTCAATTCAACTATTATTGCCTGTAATATCGACAATTTTTCAAGATAATGTTATAAAAAATCGGATTTATGCAACGATATTCGGTTATTTTACTTTGAACAAATCGATATTGATTAAAAAATTTTTATCATATAAGAAAAACCCGTAATTCCCCATAAGGGTTTTTCCCCAAAACATATAATCATTAAATAAGTTAAAATTTATATTAAATTTTAAAAACGGAATTTATGATCGGGTTTTTTTAAAATTGAAATTTTTTTAAAAAAAACCATAAAATTTCAAAAATTCATCTTTTTTTTTAAAGAGATTGGTTCATAAATTTTTTTTTGAAGATTTTTATTTAAATGTTATGTTTAGGGGGTCCATTCAAAAGCCTTTGGGCAACTTTTTGACTTTCGGGGAATAGCCCGTTTCGAAAGTTTTTCCAAAGGGGAAAGTTGTTTATTTAGATTTTGTTTTGACAATTTAAAAAATTCTAAATTAAATCGCATGATCTTGGTGGGCCCCTGCCCATGCACCCGAAAAAAGCACCGTTTGGGTTTTGTACGTGGGGAAATTGGGCCGATTTTTGATGTGGGACGCAACGGCGGGGAATGGGATCCCAAACGTTCGATGCAAAAAACTTTTTTTTGCCAAAAAAGGAAGAACGGGAAATTTTGACGGGGTTTCAACAAGATTAATACAAGTTTGATTCTATCCCTTTTTTAGGGAAAAAATGGAGAAAAACCCTCTAAAAATGGGCCCGTGTTGGGACCAAGATAGGATTTAACGCCTTTGACTATTTTTTTGGGGGACTAATCTAAAGTCAAGAAATAACCCCAACTTTCCGGGAAAAAAAATTTCCAAAAATTTAAAATTTCCCCAAAAAGCCGAAAAAGCCCAAATGCTTTCCGTAACCCCCAGCCGGTTTTAAAAGTTTTCTTCAAAAAAGCTAACCCAAACCGTTTCAAATAAAAACCGTGGTTTTTAATTTTTTTTTTTAAAAATTTATCAAGTTTTAAAAAACCCGATATTTTAAACACTTTTGAAAAATGTGGTTGGTTTGAAAATAAATACATAATCAAAACCCCAAAAAATTTTTTTATGTTATATTATAAATTTATATTAAATTTAATTTATGTTAAATAAAAGACTGAAAGATAAATAAATGATTAAATTTATATTGTAAAAATTTCGGAAATTTATGGCATATTTCACCTCTAAAAACTAAATAGTTGTTACTATTGACATAGCCCTTTTCTAAATCTTCTGCTGACTTCTTTTTCTGAGACGTTGCCTGAATATAAACACTGTTTTTTTAACATCAGGAAAAAATAAAAGGAAATTGTCTTTAAAAAGAAAAAGCCCTCAGTAAGAAGATGAAAAAATAAAAGAAAGTCCCAAACTACATATTTGACACCTTACCTTCGCAAGGAAAAAAAAAAGATCTCCCGAAACGAAAAAAGTCAACTGACAGAAAGACAAAACAGGATCTTTAAGGGTAATATCAAATACATGAAAACCAAAGATAAGGGGGAAAAATCCGAAATTTTAGAACGTATTCAAAAAAAACAAATGTCACGGGAGACAAAATCAGCTAATAACGATTATAAGTACACACAAGTAAAGGGGTTTCAAAAGAAAAAAACCAACCTTGGGAGAAGAAAAAATATAAAAAGAAGTTCCCCAAAAACCCCGGAAAACTTTTCGACTTCAAAACACATGCCACAAAAAGGAAAAAATTTGGTGATAACCTTTTTAAAAACCAAATGATCAAATAGCTGTTTAAAGCCATGGTTTTGGGTTCCCACTTCATAATTAAAAAAAGTAAGAAAGGGCCAAGTTCCCGGGGGCAACGAAAAAATTTTTCTCTTGCAACTTTAAGGGGAAACAAAGCGAGGGGGAAAATTTAAAAAAAGGTTTCAAAACTAACCCGACGATCGAAACCCAAAAAATTTTTTATGTATTTAATTTCAATTATATTTTATTATATATCTCACACATTACATTTTCGATCAAGAGTTAACTATAAAATTAAAAAATATGGTATTCGCTACCCAGAGTCTTAAAAAGGTTTTGAGCGGGGTTTTCCCCCGATTTCCCAACTTTTCACACCTTTTGTTGGGGTTTTTTAGATTATTGTTGGGCAAACCGCTTATTGTAGCTTTTGGGGGTTTAGGGAAAAATTAACGTTAAATTATTAGAGGTTTTGTTTTGAGGTTTTTCCTTTTTCTGCGTCCTCCCCCGCCAAATTACAGTTTCATAATATTATCTTAATTTTGTGCTTGTTATGACAGTTTATGGGTTTTTGGTTAATGACGATTTGTGGGAAGGCGGGGAAACATTTCGCTTATCTACGCATTTTTTTGTAATTCGGGGCCCCATA
>NW_026093912.1:0-5172 GCF_024586455.1 Bactrocera neohumeralis | reverse complement strand
AACAGTCAAATAAAAAAAAAGGGGTGTTTTAGAACAAAATTTTATTGAACCTTACTGGTATCGTTGGAATACTGAAGCGATGGATGAGAAAATCATTTGAAAGATTATTTGACTTAACATAATAGAGAAAGCACGTTCTGTTACAAAATCACTAAATTTTTCGAAAACCAGCGTTTATGTACCACTTCCTTATGGGATTGACAATAATTTGGGGTATCTAGTTGCTGGGTTAGCTCTGTTAAACCATCATCTTACTTATGACGGCTTTTACAAAATGGATCATGGCTCGAAAATTGTAGATGGAAAATTTAATTTCTACGATCAGACTTTTGCAACTTTATATCAAATTTTGAATATACTAGGGCCACCAAATAATAATATACATCAAATGAAAATAACATCACAAGCCATGTGACATCAAAACGTATATTTTCGTAAAAAGTAAAAATTCAGACACACTAACAGAATTATTTTAATATTTACTAGATGCCAACATTTTCATGAATATTGGCTTCCGGTAGGTCCCTAAGTCCTCAACAATAGTCTGCTAGCATTTCGACTCATTTCGATAACGCTTTCTCCATTAAAGAAATGTCTGATGGAACTCTGCCTTTGTTCGGTCACTCAGCAAAACCACAAATTGGGAAAGAATCCAGATTCAGCATATGTATTTTCAAGGACATATTACACCCAAACCCTGCAATTTTCCGCTTTATGGTTATCTGTTAGAAAATTTGAACAAATTCACGAAACATTTCCAGGCGAGTTTTTCCTGATCATTCAGTTTTTCTTCGAAACTCTTATCCTTTCATCAATTGCCGTATTTGTGGGCCTACAAATTATTCATTCTTTGATTTTCACCTCGCTGTTCAGTGAATTTCTCCTCTAGATATAAAATCCATCTCATCTTTAGGCATAGCTTACAAAATTTTTATCAGGCCAGCTTTAGGTGCAACGGTGTAAAGCGATGTCATCAGGGTTCACTAGGAGGACATTTTTAACATTTTTGGCCTGGAGTTAGTGATTAGCGCTTAAATTTTTTTATAGTGATTTTTTTTCTATCTCTACTGTCCCATTCACAAACAAACAGAAAGCAAAATTTTGTATAACCTGTAGTCCAAGTAAAAGTACAATGACTTTAAAATCACCACAAAATCTCCATCCAAGGTAAGTTTACTGTATTCAATTTTTCAAGATAACTTACACATTCGTAAAGTCTCTTCATATTCGAATCCATGAGCAATTGCCACTGAAGAAAGTTTGTTTCCGTTATGCAGTAACACTTGAAGAGTCAATAAACAGTCACACTTGACTTGAGATCATATTCGAAATTGAATAAATTCATCACAAGGAACGTTATTACAATAGACTAAATCACCTCCTTCATAAAAGGTTAAATGTTTTGTTTCATCGTCACGATGTCGAAAATGAAATATTTTGTACCGAGAAAGTAAAATCAGCCGTTGGTAATCAGACCTCAAAAAGCTTTCAGCCTGTTTTTACAGACAGATTTAATCACGTACTAAATCGTTTAAATCACGTTGTGTCACCGGTATGCGATTCTTTTGAAGTTGACGGCTCATAACTGAGTCATCCAGATTCCTTATTATAAGACTCCAGAACAAATTCTGACCAGAATTCCCACTTTTGATCGATTTGGAGGTGGTACAGGCAGTTAGTAAATAAAATGTAATTTAGCAAACCCAATAGTTGGCACAGTCGACTAAATGTAGTTATGTAAACAAAGAAACGTATATGAGGTCAGAAATGAATATGAAGCTGTCATGCAAGAAACTGGATGATAGAAACAAAACCTCGTTATATTTTTAAAGAGGTACACCAACATAAATAAAAAATTATAACAAAAGTTCAAGTGACAAAAACAGCGTTTACCAGTGATAATCGAAAGAGCCAAGTCTGGTGAATAAGGCGGATTTCTCGCAGCAGCTCCCAGCCACACTTTGATTTGCATCCTGAACCACTAACCAATTTTGTTTTTGCAGTGTAGTATTTTCGTAATATACTTTTTATTGTCTTCACGCATTCTGGTAGTTTTTCGATCAACTTTCTTAAATTGATCTATCTGTTATTTATAGCCATAAGTATCTGCAGTTTCACTAGGTTTTAGCTGATAAAGATATATAGTATGACACTCTTTGAGCCCACTAAAAACAGAGCATTGCCTTCTATAGCAATCGATCTGTCTTTGCAGTCAACGTTGGTGGTTGTGTCCACCTCCTTAAAATGAAAAAATTTTTTCATCAGCAGGATAATTGATACGAAAACCGATTTTCTTCGTGTCTTTTTGAAGCAAAACTTTAAAGTGTTGTTTCGTTTTTTCATTTGTTTTTCATTTAGTTCAAATACTTTTGATCTTTACCATAATTTTTAATTAGTCTAAAATTGTTTGTTTTTAATAATGAAAACATTTCTTCAAACAAATTTAATTAATTTTCAACCAATATTGCTTGCAGTTCGGCGTCTTCAAACTTTGTTGGTGATCTCTCAAGTTCTCTGCCACATCAAAATCTTTTTTTTAACCTCCTCTGAAATTAGTTTGCGGCAGGCCTTCCGATAGAGCAAGCACCACCATGCGCCTCGACAAAGCCATTCGCTGGGACTCCTTGCAGGTACCTTTTTCTGAACCATCACATTTCTGTACAAATTGTCTTATTTTGACACAACGAAGAAATGTGAGTTTGTTTAATGACTGTAAGCTCATTGAATATGTTTGACAGATACAACCGACAGAAAAATATGGATCATGCCGAAGACTGATCGCTCAAAATCAAGTCAAATATTTTATATTTTATACCTTCTTCTTATTCATAAAAACTGCAACTCTGAAGGGCAATTTTAGATTGTTTCAATTAAACTTATTTTAACGTAATCAAGAGCACCAGATATTAAATATATTAGCCAACTTGTTCACTAATTGAAATCTACTTGTTTTGCAATAACAGTTAACATGCAACTTAAGTGTCCGCACATGCCACCACAAAGTAGGAGGAGTTTTTATTTTTAAATTTTAAATGCTTTTTTGCTGCTTTTCAAAGCTGAAAAAGTTGAAAAAGTAAATAAAATGGGCAACAATGTAAATGTGCATGCGATGAGGCACGCAGTGCATTGCAAACACGCTGTCAGCAGTCACTTTGCATTAGAAAAGCACACACACGCACGAAAAATAAGCAAGAAGCAAGCACATTTGCATGCGTAAACCGCTTTTTGCTGGCGCGCCTGCAGTGCTTTGCATCCTCTCCGCTTTTGTGAATGTTAATGTGTTTGTGTGAGAACAAACACAAGCGCTGCGTTACGTATACGCCATGTAGTCGAACAAAATTGTGCATTATGCGGATTTCCACTTTCAAAGCACACACAAGCGAATTATTTGCTATACTTACAAATATGTGTGTGAGTAATTAATTAAACTTGAATGCGTCAATTAGCATGAATTTTGTTTAACTGTAAGCTTTATATCACAGACACGCTATAGATTTTTTTCTTTTCGTACTCGCGCAACATTTTGTTTTGTTCACCTCAATTACAAACTGTACTTATACTATAAATATTAAACGAGTTGAATTTCAGTGTAATGAGGAAAGTTGAGGGGACCTTGCTGAAACTTGGTACACGTGACCCATAGCGTTCAATAAGTTTAAAATTGATGGGCCTCTTACACCCCATAAAAATATTAACAATAACCATAAATGTTTAACAAAACCCAATGTCTTTTCGGTAATGGAAGAAATGAAATTTAAAAAATATGGTGTCTCCTAAGTATATTGGTAAATATCTCAAAAATAAAAGCCGTACCAACCATTTTTGCAAGATTTTTGTCAAATTTTCCTTCCCCTTTTTTTTTTTAATTCCCCCTTGATCGGCAAACGATATTTTTGGATACGCCCAACCCTAAGACGAAAATGGAGTTCACAACGGGAAATTGGCTATTTAAGTTTTCCTTTTAAAGGCAAAGCTACACAATGTTCCGTGAGTTTTTTTTGGTGTTTTGGGGATGGCATTTCCTTCGAATTGGAAATTTTTCCCCGACGTTTCGACGGGAAAACACCCCATGGATGGGCCACCAAAAGACCGAAATACGATCAAATCGGGGCATCGAGTTAGATCGACATGGGGTTTTTTGGACACCCCCGGGAAGAGGGAGTTAGTCCCCAAAACCTTTTTAAACCATCCAGAAGGGGTGGATCAAAACGTTTATTTTGGGTCCCGAATGTTTTGGGGAAAAAAATCTTCTAGAACGAACCCCGTCCAAAATTCGGAAAGGGGACAACTGACCCATTTTTAGGGATGGTGATAAATTAAAAAATGGATTGGCTTTGCAAAACGGTCGTGGTCGGGGGCCCGGTGAAACGTTCCAGTGGAGCGGGGTTGGGGGAAGGTTTTATGTGTTTGGGGGATTGAAAGGAATCATACTATGGCGCCCTATAGGCCAAACTCCATCACGCGAACAATGGGGGGCTTTAAGCGGCGATCGACCAAAACGTCCGAATTGGCCAACAGGAAGAATTTCCCCGGGGTCCCAGACAACACACTTCATATGACTCGTCGAATCGGAAGCTCGATGGGGGTTTTTTCGCATCCCCCATACCCGGGGGTTGGCCAAATGATTACCACCCGTTATGTCGAACCCAACCCTTGTTTGAGAATTCAACTCAAAAAAGGGGGGAAAAGGGCTTCCCCCTTCCAAATAGAGGGGGTTCCGGGGGGGTATTCGAAGTTCATCGTGAAACAAATTTAAGATCGATACGGCGCATATTTTTAATAAACCATTTTGTCCTTTTTTTTAAAAATTTAATAAAAACAAAAAAAAAAGGAGATTTTTGAAACCCCAAAATGAAAACCTGCTGGTGTGAAAAATTGGGCATTAAATGGAACCCAAAAAACAATTTTACAACCGGACAGCCCAAAAAGCTGCATAAGACTTAAAGCAGTTGAAATGGGGGGGTAGTAGATTTTTTAAAAAAACCCTTTTCTCCAAAAAACCCGGTAATTTAAAATTTGGGTTCTTTGTATTAATGGATAAAGGGTAGAACCCCTTATATAATTTAAATTCCTTTTTTTTTTTACAAATATACTTTTGTTTTATTGCTTAAATCAATTTTTTTCTTAAATACCAAAAAAATGTATCATTTAAAAAATGATGTTATTTAAAAT
>NW_026093911.1:0-4551 GCF_024586455.1 Bactrocera neohumeralis | reverse complement strand
AAACATATATATAATGTAATATATGTACATGTTCAAAATATGCATAAAAAAATATTGGGAAAGTATATAAGGAAAACGCGTTTTTTTGGAAAATTTCTAAAAAATTTACCCGGGCATCCGACGTTCGTTTTGATTGACCCCAGAACCCGACAAAAATTTCCCGATAATCCCCCCCTTTTTCTCCAAAATATTTGGGGTTAAACCCCATCCCCCGTTGTCCGCCTTTAAAAAAAATCAATTTTCGTTCAAAAACTCATGAAAAAAAAGAGATGGGGCAGGAAACGTTCCACTCAACACATAACCGAAATAAAAAATCATCGCAAAAGAATAAAAAAACAGCAATGCATTTCATAATGCAAAAAAAGGGGCTGAGGAAAAAAACAATAGCAAAATAACTTAAAAAACAAAAATGTTTTAATTCAATGTTCGGTAAAACCGGAAACATCACAAGGGATTTATTTACTTTCGTGTCCTTTTTTTGAATTTTTTTCGCATATCGTCTTCATATTTTTTATTTACGCAAAAAGGTTTTTAAAACAAAAATTTTAACGACCACGGGAAACCACCGTTATCCAAAAGTAAAGGGGGATTTTTCAATGATACGAGCCCCAGGGGGAATTCACGATTTTCGTCCGGTGAAGGGAAAATTGGCTGGGCAGTGGGAGTTCGATTTGCGATTAAGCATGCTCAGGGGGCCCGCTGCACGTACACGGGTCCCCCGGGGGTATTAATTGGTTTATCATGGGGGGTTTGAAAGTTTTAAAGGAGAAAAACAGCAAAAAAAAAACACTTTAAAACAGAGTTGTTTCTTTTTCAACCCAAAGAGGATTTGTTTAAAGAGTGTTTTTGAATTTATGAAAAGATAGAAAAAAACTATCCATTTTGAGATTAAATTTTTCCAACGATGCTTTTTCCGATAAAGAAATTTGAAGAAATTTACCCGCTAAGATATTAAAACCGGCGATGGATTGTCCCGATTTATTCAAATACGGCAGGGGAAAGGTGAGAAATTTTTTTAAAACAACAACTTAACAGAATTTATCCCAAATTTTGAAAAGCCCTTTTGAAAATGGACGTCACCACCACCCCCGTCGGTTTCACCCGCACGAGACACGAAAAGGCTGTTTTTAGACCGCGATGTTCGAATTTGGTTCGGAAAAACCAATATTTGTTAACTGCCCAATGTAAAACCCCAAAACCTCCGACCCGAGACACCAAACGAGGTTTTGGGAAAAGGGCCCCCCGTGCGACCCTTCAACCGTTGAAAAAAAAAGAGCCAGAACAAATGGAAATAATCTTCAAAAAGTTAAAAAGCTGCTTTCACGTCGTAGATAATTTGTTATTTGGAACCAATATTCCGGGCGTAACAATTGAAAGAAAATCCCCTTTTGACGAACAAAGACCAACTTCGTCACCATCACCCCCGGTTAAAAAATTTAAAAAAAGAGTCAAGGGGATGACAAAAACGAAAACCGGGAGAGTTTTCGAGAGAAGATTTTTTTACTTTTGGGATTTCACGAAACCGAGTCGATGGAGGGTAATTTTAATAGATACGCCAAATTGACATATTCAGCGAATTAAGAAAGGGCTTTCCAAAAATGAAAACACCCCAACTCTAAGTTGGAAAAAAAAAGACCGTTGGGAAGGGCCTGGCTCGTTGAATTTACTTTGCCAGAAAAAAGAAACCAGTAAAGGAAAAAAAGAATGAAAAAAAAAATTCACTTTAGATGGTTGAAACTTTGGTCTGAATTCTAAACTGAGCTTATGGAAAATATATGAAATTAAGGTTTTTTAAAAAATGTTGACTTAGCAAAAGATTATTACGATTTAAATCAAGAATACGTTTTTGATTCTGTTCAATAATTTACCAATAAAAAAAGAATGTAAAATTTTTAAAAAAAACGCGCAAAAAATTTTTTTCAAACAAAGCCGTTGTTCTATCCCCGCGATGGAATAATTGATTTATTGATAAAGCAATAAATCAACAGACCGCACTTAAGGGTTAACCCCATGGAAATTGAAATCAATAAATTTGTTTAACCGTCATTTTTTTTTGAATACGAATATGTATTATTGATATGGAGCCCAGACGATCTACTAACGTATGTTTTTTTAAGTGAAACCCCGAAATGCAAATGAAAAATTTTTTTGGTTTAACCGTTTTAAAGGGGAAGTTTAGTATTTATATACATTAATAATGTTTAAACTGGCAATATTCGGCAGTACTATTAAAAAAATGAAGGGCATATGTAAAGGGTATAAAAATTATCGAAGCCGGCAGGAAGAAGCAATTGCACAAACTAAAAAAAATTATTGAACAAAATTGAAAATTTACAAAAAAAAAATATTGTTAATAACTGAAAATTTTTTTTTCCGAAATTTTTTTAATCAAAAAAATTTTGAGTTTTCAAGTTATAACCCGCGGGAAATATGGGAGATCCTAAAAAAATATATATACATATGTATAAGAAAAAGATATAAAGAGCAAATCGTTTTTAGTCCATTTCTGTCTGTTCGTCTGTATATACGCGAACGTTCTAGTTTTAGATTCAACGAAATTTTTTACACGATCTTTTTTCCCAAGGTTGATTTTTTATGGGAATGGAATGGGGACCATTTGTTTAACCCCCACAAACAAACTGGTCCTTCAAACACAAGTTCTGCAAAGAAAACTTTTTTTATTTTATTTTAATTTAAACTAAAACTAAAACAACATAAAAAAAAAATATCAAAAAAAAAAGACTTATTTTAATACCAAAAAAAAAATGTTTAAAAGCCATTATTTTTAAAGTCAAGAAACAACACTAAAAATTCTAATCATTTTTGAAATTTAAAATTTAAAAAATTAAAATAAAAAAATGCTTAGCAAATTTTATCATTGACACATTCATGATAATTTTAAAAACTTACTAAAATTTTAAACTTTGAAACAGATTTATTTATGTCATATCAATTAAAAACTTTTATAAAGAAAGGTTTAAGGGGTAAGATCAATATTATGCAAAACCACGCGAATTCAATAATATTATAACAAAAACATTTTTAAAATAAATTTAAAAACATGCTTTTTATTATTTTAAAAGGGGAAATTTAGGGTTACTAAACGATACAAGCGTTTTTTCCCAGGTGTTTTAAAATTTTCGAACTATGAATAATAATATGTATTTAAAACCATTGAAAGAAATTTTACTTATTTTTAAATTTTTTTTATTTATAATTATTATTTTTTATTTATGTCAACACTACTTTTTTTTTCCCCGTTCCAATTACATTTTTTTTTTTATTTATCTTTTTTGAATTATATTTTTCGCTTAAATTTCATTACTTTCCCCCGAAAGGGTATATTTTTTTGATGAATTTGTAACCCCCAATAGAAATTTCCCGGGACTGTTTAAAAGTTTAGATGTCATTTAACCTTTCCGTCTGAAAGCAAAAACCCAATTTTTTTGAGATCTTGAACATCCTTTCATAAAAAACGCTGATGAGGAATGCTGCGGGTTTACCTCGCCAAAAACGGTCCGGAAGAAACCCACCGATGTCGCGGAAAATTCTCCAAAATTTTTTGTTAGTTTTTTTTGGCCCACAGCAAAAAAAAACAACCAATCAACTATATTTATAATATGAACATGAAATTTTAACATGAACTATCAAACCGCTTTTGAAGAATTTTTTAGGGGGAAGAGACATCAGAATTTGGAGAGAATTTTGATATTTTAAAACATTTCAAAATAAATTTTCCCTGCTGAATGATAAAATCAAACTTTTTAAATTTTTTTAAATTATTTAGGGTTTTAAAACACCAATAGGATTTTTTTGATGAAAAAAAATGTTAATAATAATAAAAAAAATATTAAAACAAACTTAATCAAAGTTCAACCCTTCGTTTTTGCCATTTGGCGGTAGTGTCACTTGTTTACATATATGCATGAAAGCACGACTCGACGCAACACAATTAACCCCACATATATTAAGCCTTGTTTTGGGGAAAAAGATAAAGCAATATTTTTGTTTTTTATTTTAAACTTGGTTTTTAAAATTTCGCCCGTGAAAAATGCGAGAACCGGGCAAGATGAAAAAAACCATAAAAGATTATGTAGAAAAATAATTTTTCTTTTTAAAAAAAGAATTTATTTAAAAGTTTTCTTTTTTTACTTGAAAAATATCTCGTTTTTATATATCCAAATATAATAATTAAAAATTTAATAAAAAACTATAAATAATGTATACTTATATTTGAGGGTCAACTTTTAGTATTTTATATAAACACAAAGTAGTTTTTAAGTTTTAAATTTTTTTAATTCAGAAAGGGGGTATTATAGACATTGAAATCTTTTTACCAAGTGGAATGATTTTAATTTGGAATATAAAAGAACTATAACGATTCATTGGGGGAAAAAAACAAAAAATGTTTCATGTGGGTTTAAACAAAGGGAAGCACTTTAAAGGACAAAATATTTTAATAAAAATAATTGATAAACAAACGTCTACATATTTGAGAAAAAAACAAAACAATCAAGACAAATTTTTCTAATATTCCAAAGAAACCTTTAA
>NW_026093910.1:0-5133 GCF_024586455.1 Bactrocera neohumeralis | reverse complement strand
ATGCATGGGGCAACCCAAACCCAAAGCTCCCGGACTTCTGGTGATCAATATCAATATGTAGTTCAAAGGAACAAATTTTTTTTCTATTGCACGCTGGGGCCTGGTGTTTTTTTTCAACTTTACAATTTCTGACAATACAGATCCAAATTAAGAGTTTGCCTCATATAAAATATATAAAGGATTAGATATTTTTGACGAATGTTCTTTGCCAAAATGTATGGAAAAGGCGGGTGAAATCACGTTGTGACATTTCTCTCTCTGTGGTCCGACTTTTGCCAGTCTGAGACACTTTGAGAGCCTCTGAAGGCGCTGGGATTGATATTGATCGCTATAATAATTTTGTGATGACCCTCAAAAGGTTTTTATTGGAAGCGATGCACTGAAAGCATTGGTAACACTAAGGACAAATATCTGTCCAAGTGAATCCATCGGGATTTTTGGATCAGCCCTGCGACCTAACCTAACCTTTTTTCAAGTCACCAAATTTTCATCAACAGTTGCAACAAGTATATATCTACGATCTCGTAAAAGATTGTAGAATATTTTTTATAAGTTTTGGAAAACATAACCATTTTAGTCAAGCATGGAAAAGGGTTCATCAGTATATTCATATATTTTGTGCCTACAAACGCTTAAGTTCTGTTCTCCCAGAGCAAATATTAAATTTGGAGGCAATAGGAAAAATTGATATTATATGACCTCAGTAATGTTGGTACTTTTGTATTTTCGTTAGGCAAACATATCTTTATTAATCTGTACTTACATGTTCCCAGAATTTCTGCTGGTCAGGACACAAAACTTGATATAATCCTAGAGTGTCTAATCCAATAAAGCTATTACTGTGTTAATGAGACAATGAATGCTGCTAGTGGAAAGTGGATTCTCCACATTACCTCAATTTTCTTCCAATATCTGCGAATTGAAAATATAATTTTCCCTAGTTTTCACCTCCACTCACGTAAGTTAAGTTGTTTCGCCTTTACACAGCTATTTCATACGCTTAGTCTTATAATCCACCCCTTGCTTGACCCGAAATGCGCTTATATAACATATTAAATACAATCTTTCAAATAAAAATGCAAATAAAATTAATTGACTTTAAAGAAAACCTACGCGGAAAAAGTTTACTGACATTGTACGAACTGCGCATTAACTTGAGGCTTAAAGTGAGGCGCATTGAAATCTTATAAAAACTATATTAAGCATAACGAATTATGCGTTTACAGACTCGTGATACCTGCAATAAGTACAGAAAGTGGCGATAATGCAAATTAAGGCATGACTTAAAGGCTTTGCTATGGAAAAATATATTTGTGCACCGCCGCCGAAATTTTTCGCTACTATACCACCTATCTGGGCACATACAGACATTGTACATATGCATTTCCCATGCAGCAAGTTTGTGTCTTAAATCTTTCGTTTAAAATTCGCTAACTCAGCTTTTAAGATCTTTGGTGCGCCGTCGCCTACACAGGGCGTGTCGGCGTTACATATACCGCGCACACAGCAAGGAAAAAGTAGTTGAGTATGGCGTGTTAGTGACAGTGTCCAGTGTCCAGTATCAGTAGCCAGCGGCAGCAGCAAGCGTTGTAGCTAGAAATAAAAGTGCAAACAAATGGTTTGTTCAAGCGCGGCGTTGTTTCGTAGGTAAACCGAAGTGCAAATTGCGGTTTTAAATATTATAAAATAAGAAAAAGGTAAAGGGAGTTATAAGGCAGTGGCTGATAAGCAATTTAAAGTAAGTCTAAAAAGCATAAAGGCAAGCAATAGAGAGTTCAATGCAACTGAGATATGTGAAAATAGATGAGTTGTGGTGACAGTCATTGTCACCGATTTGGCGAAGTGAGGTAGTGAAAAGTTAATATTGAGTATAATTAAATCTCTATATATACTATAACTAATCAAACAATTTTTTCAACCAGTTTTTATCCAAACAATTTCATAAAAATTTTGCTGATCAACAACTCTATAATTTTAAATGTTTTCTTCGATAAATTTTTTCATTAAAATATTATTTTTTTCAACAAAAGCACTTTTATTTAATTAATTAATTATATTCTGGTAAAATTTGTTGTGAATTCTTTTTGTTACCTTTTTTTTCATAATTCTTAATTTTTATTAGATAAATATACCAAAGCACAAAAATTTGTCCAGACAATTTAAATATTTCATTACATATATACTACATTTGAATTGAAATCATGCTGTCGAGGGATTTGGAGAACTATCTTTTTTAGGTTGGTGTACTGTCAGTCACATCTATGTCAAATTTCATGTCAAAATATTCATTAGTGTTTGAGATAATGTCATTTTGTGAGCTGCTAAAGTGAGTTTTCGTTTTCTGCGATGTCGAAATTTGTTGAGCAAAGAATTTGCATTAAATTTTGTTTACGGAATCAATTTCCTGCTGCGGATACGTTTAGGATGATGCAGAAAGCCTTTAGTGACGAGGCTATGTCTAAAAAAATGTTTACAAGTGGTATAGTGAGTTCCAAGCCGGCCGTGAATGTGTCGAAGACGTCAGGGCGACCATCAAACAATCAACCGAGCGACCACGTTCAACAAATCAAAAGATTTGGTGTTGAAAAACCGTCGATTAATAATTAGAGACCTTTGCTGATGATTGGCAGCATATCGAAAGGCTCAAAGCCAATACCATTTTGAAGGATGTTTTGGGCCTCAAGCGCGTCAAATCTCGACTGGTACCGAAAATATTGAAATTTTTGGAAAAAAGGCGTCGCGTTGAAGTGTGTGAAACGATGCTTTCCGACTACCAGAGTGTCATGAAACGCATTATAACTGGCGATGAGACTTGGCTTACGACCCCGAAACAACCAATCAATCAGGCGAATATCGTGCCAAAGAAGGCAAGACCAAAAAAATCAGTCATGTTGACTGTTTTCTTCGATTATCGTGGTGTTGTGCATTATGAATTCCTTCCAACCGGTCAAACAGTCAACAAGGAATATTATTTGAACGCCGGAATTGTGGAAAGACAATTCTTGGTTTTTACACCACGATAATGCACCATCCCATACTGCCCTCGTAATTGATCATTTCGCCAAAAACTCAACCCATATCGTTCCGCAACCACCGTATTCACCTGATCTGGCGCCGTGCGACTTCTGGCTGTTCACCAAGCTCAAAAGACCGCTCCGGGGACACCGTTTTTATACGATAGAGGGAGATTCAAGCCGCAGCGAAGACGGAACTGAAAGCCATCCCGGAAAGTGACTACAACCAGTGTTTCGAAGATTGGAAAATCCGTGGGCATTGTGCATATAGTGCATTGCATTGGGAGGAGATTACTTTGAAGGAAATAAAATTGATTTGGAAGACTAAATATAGAATTTTCAAAATAAATACAATGTCACCTTATTTTTTGGCAACAGTAGTATATTTTTTTTTCTTCTTCTCACCTTTTCAAATGTCCTCTCTCAATAGAGCAAGGCTATCACTTGTCAACGGCAACTTCATGATTAAATATCTCAAAGTTAATGCTAATGTCAACGGAAGATGTGCAACGCGTACGCACAAAAATTAATTTTTCTCCTTAGTCTGCACTTAAATCACATTATCTTATATATGTGTTAGTACGCTTTGTTAACATATTTGTTTTATCGAATTTCTGCAAAAAGTTAAATTTTCATTGTGTTTGGCTTTGTCACCAAACAATGGTCACATGACATCTTTAAAGCGCTTGTTATGTGTTAATATCTCAAAGGCTATAAATCACTAATTTGTATACACTTATTGTATTTGTTGCTTGTGATGTCTCGGAAAAAAATTGAAATCCTAAAATGGCGTAAATTAACATTTGTTAACTGCGGACTTCTAACATAATTGGTTTAAGCTTGTATTAATTAAGTTAGTTTAATATAAATTAGGTCAGAAAAGCAAAAACAGAGTCAAAATAATGGCCAACCAGTAGTATGTTGACTAAAATGGTATTATTATTATACGATTTTTACACTGAATTTGGCTTTATTTTTTTACCTTTTTATTGTCATTAACTCAATTATAAATATAATAGACGCTAATTTAAACATCATGTGAGAGCATGAAATTCAATATGTAGCAACAAATATTTTCTGCATATAGTTAAAATCTGTTTAAAAATAAAAATACAAAAAAATATTCCGAATAAAAATATTATGTCTTGTGGTATTTCATTAAATTTTTCTACATATCTCAATTTATCGCATACTAAATGTGTGGTACAATAATTAAATTATTCTCACGTTATTTAACATTAATTATTCACTGCACCAGGTTTCATAGGCATACACACAAAGAAATATATATTATAGAATAGTGCAGAAGCATTTGAAAATGATAAAAATAGAAATAAGTATGTTGTTAAAATTTTCGAAACGAAAGATAAAATGACAAAATTTAAAAGAAAATAATTTACCGGTAATTAGAGGTCCCGAAGAGAAAGGTGATGAAGTAGTTTAATTTCTAAAAGTTAAGCCGGCTTTAACACAATTTCGAGCAAAAACTATGCCTTCCTATCTTTTTTTGTAGAAAAATTAATTGACAATGCTGGTAATGAAAAGATTTTAGCATTTTAGTAAAGACTTTTTTCACATAACCTCGAAATTTATGTGAAAAATTCAATTTAAAAAGTTTTACGGTTTCTTTATTTTCATATGGTACAAGAAATTGTTTTCTTTCACGAAATTGGTCTGAACTTATTTTCTTTTGTCCTAATCCATATTGTATTTTTTTCATTTAAAATATTTATGTTTTTTTACATTGACATTTTACTGAAAGAAAAATCCCTAATTTTCAAAAAAAAATCTGTAGACAAATTTTTTTTTAATGAGACTGTATTTTCTTCTTCTTCTTTATGATTTATTAAAATAAAGACTGAACCAAGTAGAGGTTATTTTTCAATAGCTTTTTTGACAGATCACGATTGAGTCAATGTCATATCATTTTTGTTCAGTATTATTTGGCATTTATTCATGGAAAGATTTGCTAAAAAAAAACGTTTACAAATCGTTCAACTCTATTGCAATTCACGTTCTGTAAAAATGTGTTTCACACCCTCAATTTGGTCAACCAAAAACGGGCCCATCGGGCGTATTTTTAACCCAACACCCAACATTATAGGAAAAATTCGACCCC
>NW_026093909.1:0-4897 GCF_024586455.1 Bactrocera neohumeralis | reverse complement strand
ACTGTTTTGGGGGAAAGTGAAAATCAATATATAAACCAGGTTTTTGGGGGAGCTAACGTGCGGAAACCGGGTTTTTGGGAAAAGGTTAAAAATAATCATTTTTTGTTTTTTCCCATTAACTGTTCCCCTTTTTTAAAACCTAAGCCCCCCTTTCCGTGGACCAGTAAAAGCATAAGTTTAAAAAAAGGGGAAAAAAATAATTGATCATTTTATCGGGATTCATAAATGGAAATTCGGTCCATGGGGTTTTGGTTTTGCAAAATTCGTGGGAACCGTTTTTTCTTTTTAATTTGGGGGTTTGCCGTTTAGGGAATTTAGCCGAGTTAACAACAGCGCCCCAAATTTTTTCCCCTTTTTCCAGGGGCGAAATTTGGATTTTCCAAGGGTTGGGCCAAGGTCCTTCTCCACGGTCCTTCCAAGGGAGTGGAGGTTTTCCTCTTCCTCTGTTTCGGCGGCAGGCGTCGAATCCCTTTCAGAGCTGGAGTTTTTTTGTCCATTGGGACAACGACCAGCCAGCGTAGCCGTTTTTTTAAATTTCGCAAAACCATGCCAAGTTGTGTATTCCCGTACAGCTCATCTTTCCCATCGAAGCGATAGCCCGGGGCCCCAAACGCGAAAAGCCCCTAAATTTTTCGCAGAACTTTTCCCCCAAAAACCGGGAAACGTCAAAATTCATCAGTTGGAAACGTCCCCCTTCGCCCATATAGGGAGGGAATTATGGGGAATTTATAGATTTTTTGGCTTTTTTTTCGTCGAGAGAGGATTTTAATTTATCCGGTTTTTTTTAGGCTGACTTTTGGGGGGGTTTTATTGGGCCCTTTTCCGATAGAAAATTATTCCCCAAAGTTATGATTCAAAGTGACGTGAGACCCAAATGGAGGGAGACTGTTTGTTTGATGACAGGAGAATTTCGTCTCCTCCCACTGCCAGCCCCTTTTTTCCTTTTTCTTTTCCTTTTGTCCACCCCGGGAGAAAGCAGAACAACGGCGCGGGGGGTTGGGGGCGATGAAAAACATCGTTCGGCATACGCCAGCAGCTTTTTAACCTTATAGAAGATGGTCCCCTTCTCTGTTTGCCCGGCAGCTCTTTTCATTTTCTCCAGCAGGGAAGAAGCCGCACGATGGGGAGTCCCCTTTTTTGTCGAAACCTGTTTGGTTCCCCAAAGGGGCCCCGGAGAGGCCCTTTCCCTCCGACGGAGTTTTAAAAGGTTTTCAACGTCTTTTTTAACAGCCGTATTATTTTGGGGGATACCAAATTCGGGCATGGGGGGCAGCCCCTTTTCGTGCTTTTTAAAAGGCAGTTTTGAAATCGACGAAGAGGTGGTGTGTGTCGATTCCCCTTTTCACGGTCTTTCAAGAGGCGAAAGGAATATCTGGTGGGTTTGGGTTGATTTTGGTTCAAAGCCACACTGAAAGGGGTCCAATAAAGTTTGCTGACAGTGGGTTTTAAATTTTAAACACAATACGCCGATAGAACCTTATATGCGATGTTGAGGGGGCCCAACCCCACGGTAGTTGGCGGATTGGGGGTTCTTTTTTTATGGTTTTGGGAAGCACACTTAAGTTCCAAATTTTGGCATGCTTTCTTTTTCGACCATATTTCACAAAGAAGCGATGCATGCCCTTTAAATGGTTCTTCCCCCCGGGGAAAAAATAGCTCGGCTGGCAATCCGTCGGCCCCTGCCGCTTTGTTGTTCTTCAGGGGGCAAAATTTCTTTTTGAACCCCTTTATGGTCGGGTAATTTCCAAAATTTCCCTCCCATCATCGATTTGGGGGAACGGGCCCCCCTTCTCCGGTGTTTGGGTTCACCGCCATTCCAGCAGGTTGGGGGTGTTCCCCCCCCTAATTTTGGGATATTTCCCCAAAATACCGGGATTTACCTTTGGGGGGTTTTCAAAGGCGTCCGGTTTGAAACCTTCGTTGGGGGGGCCAAATTTTTTTAGAATTTTCGAGGGGAACCCCCGTCAGCCATCGCCCTTTATACTCACGCATTTTTTGGGCCCCTTTTTTTTTCTGTTTCCGTGGGTGCGTCTCGCTTCCTTCTTCAATTTCGGGAAATTTTCCCTCCTGCACGGGTTTTGGTCGATCGTAACCCTTGGGGGTAGGGTTTTTTTTCCGGTTTCGGCCGGGGACTCCCTCACCAGTTTTTTTTTGCACTTTCCGAAACCGGGGTTTCGGATGCAGCTGTACAAGGAGTTTAAAAAGCCGTCCCAGTTCCCTTAAAACCGAAAAAGGGGTGAGTGCCCCAGAGAGCAGGAGTGCAAGCCGAGTAGAAAATCGTTCGGCGTTGTTTTACGGGTTTTTACGTCGAAAACTTCCCCGGGCCTTTGGTTTGGTTTTGCTGCACAGAAAAAGGGGGGAATCTTGCCGAAAAAGAAAAGGGGCCGAGTCGATGTTAGGGCCTTTGGGGCCAAGCAAATCTAAAACATTTTAGACGTGTCTTCCGGGGCATCACAACATGGTCGATCTGGTTGGTAGTTTTTCGATCCGAAGACGGCCAGGTAGCTTTATGAATTTTCTTATGCTGGAATCTTGTACTACAGATAACCTTATTTCGAACCCCGACGAAATCGATCAGCCTCAACCCATTTGGGATGTTTTTCGTGGAGGTTTAATTTTTTCGACCCTAGTGCCAAAGATACCTTCTTTTCCCACCCCCGGGGTTGAAGTCGCCCAAACACGATTTTTTACATCGTGGCGGGGGATCTCTCAAAGGGCGTTCCAAGCACCATAAAAGGATCTTTTGGGCACATCCCTTTTTATCCGGTTTTTAGCGTGGGCGACGGATAATGGAAGAACCTCGCTTTATGTGGATTGTGGTTGACGTTCATTCACCCGGGGTGAATGGATGGGACTTGGGGCGGGGGTTTTCTCCCACCAGAATCCCACACCAAACTTGCGCTCCATTACATTGGCCACTGTAGTAAATGAAACAAGGATCTACTTGTCTCAGTCCTTGTCCCGTCCATCGCATTTTTTGGACGGTGGTGATGTCAGCCTTGGTTTTTACGAGGACATCAACCCGCTGGGCAGCGGCACCTTCCCAATTAAGGGACCGGACATTCCAGGTGCATGCCCTCAAATCGTAGTCCTTTTTTCGTTTGCCATGGTCGTCATCAAAAGGGGGGTCTCTCACCCGAGGCTGCTGTTGGTTTTTCATTGGGGTGAGCTTTTTTACGGGGGGTCCCAAACCCAGCGCACAATTCTATTCGGGGGGTTTCGCCTTTCACCTTTAGGGGCTCACCTTCGAACGGGATGTTCTGGGGTTACCCAGAGGATATTTGGTCAAAGCCCGGAAGTCGTGAGCTGCTTGAGTCATAAAAAAAATTTCGTTTCGGGCCCACCCCGTAGAAGGGCGTCAGAGAACTTTCCTCACTTGGTGAACTTCTACACATGACCCCATCCTCCAACCGTTACATTTATCTTATTTTCATTTTCCATTTCCCCGGGGCCCCAGCGGTCAGGAGGGGCCCGACTTGACGATTTGCGTTTGTTTACTAATATTTTGACAGAACTTGCTTCCCAGAGAGTGTTTCATCTTTGAAAAAAATTATGGGATTGATTTTAAAACCAAAACATCGTGAAGGGTTTTATTACAGAACCCGGGATAATTTCTTTAAAAAAAAATTTTTGGCTTTTTGGGGTTTGGTTTTTCCCCTTTTAAAAACCCAAATTATTAAAAAAAGTAATATATTTATTTTTATTAAACCTAATATTAAGTATTTTGGAGCTAGAAGAAAGAGAGCAAAAAAGGTATTGATTGCCTTGTACTGCTGCAGAGGACCCTTTTGATGGGGGGGGGTTTCTCACCAGATTCTGGCCCCTGGGACACCGTAGTCAAGCCCTTATGTTCCATGGGATTTTCTTCCGGAGGCAGCTCCTTCACAGAAGGGGCCATTCACTCAGACAGCAAAAGCGGCATTTGGGTTTAGCGAAACTTTGCATTTCGTTCGGCTTGTTGAGGAGTGCAAATCCTACCAATAGTAAGAGTGTCTTTTGGGTTTAAAACTGGTTGGGGGGCCAGGGTAACAGCGGAGGAGGGAAAATTTAAAACCCGGGTTTAGCTAGCAATAAAAAGGGAGCCTAGGACCGCTATTGGAGAAAGAGAGCGGGCCGATGCTCCTGTATTCTTTGAGTTCTACTACTAGAAGCTGGACTTAGCGGAAGTTTCTGCGCTGGGCCCTCATCGGTACGTGCCGCCGCAAAAGCCTTTTTACCCAATATCGATCTCAAGGGGTCTACTGATTCCGTAAAGCTAAACCTCCCTTTTTTGGAGACTTTTTAAAAGCAGACCATTGTCCTATTGGCGTGCATGCAGGGTGGTAAACTTTCCAAAAGCCCTTTTGCAGAAGTTTGGAAAAAAGATGAGGGGAAAAAATCAACACTTCCCCTTTTGACAGTCAAGCGCGTTTGGGAGGTCCAACTTAACTTCAACCATTGTATCCAGAATAAGGAGACCGGGGAATTTTATGGACCGATCTCAAGCATTTTCGACATAAACCACAAAACATATCCAAAAAAAACGCTCATTTTTTGCCAAGGAATATGAAAAATGATATATATTGTATAAAATTACAGGAAAAAAATCGAAAATTATTAAGTTTTTTGCTTGGAAAATAAGGAACCATTTTTGTCTTTATAAGTGCCTGGGCATTTTTATAAAGAAAATATGATAATATCCCCTTTTTGATATATTTCACGGATCAATTTATATTTTTGGTATAAACTCAACCGGAAGAGAGAAAATCTTTTTATTAGGGAATATTGACCCGATTATTATTTGAAAAAAAATTTTTTTCAATAATTTATGTCAATTGTCAGCTTTTTGGAAAATAAAATCAGATAGGAAACAAAAACCTTTATATTCGTCAATGGATCCCATTGCTTTCAAGGATTT